>NW_024082498.1:162078-169763 GCF_003009895.1 Hyaena hyaena
CTGGAAGTCTGAGACCGAGGTGCCAGCTTGGTCGGGTTCTGGTGAGGGCTCTCTTCCTGGCTCACTGGCAGTGGCCCTCTCACTGGGTCTTCAAAAGTCTTCAAATGGCAGAGAAAGAGAGAGAGAGATTATCTCCACTTAGGGACACTCATCCGATTCAGGAAGACTCCACCCTTGTGATCTAACCTCCTTCCCAAGGCTCCACCTACAAATACGTCACACAGGTGATTAGGACATCACCAACTGAACGGGGGGAGTGGTAGCAGTGGGTATGGAAACAGGTGGCTGGGGTAAGATCTGACTTTGGGATTGAATCTCCAGGGCTTGCTGAAAGGTGGGATGTGAGCGAGAAGAAAAAGAGAGGGCTGCTCAGGCCACTTCCGGGTGCCCCCAGGACACCTTCCAAGTTTGGACTTAACCTAGTTAGCCTAGAGGCTGGTGGTTCCATCACCTGACTGAGTTCCAATTTAAACTTGCATGCGTGCGTGCACACACACACACTCACAGGCACACTCATCCACACGCACACACATCCACACATGCAGGTGTGTGTGTGTCTGCACCTGCACACACCTGCATGCATGCACCTCATGCACATCACACACACACACTTACATGCGCACACCTGTACACACCTGCACACACACTCATGCACACCACACACGCACCTACCTGCACATGCCTGTACACACCCACACACGCACCTACATGCACACACTGTACACACCTGCATGCATGCACACCACACACACGCACCTACATGGACACACCTGTACACACCACACATGCACTCACCCACATGCACACCCCCACGTGCGTGCACACTCATACACCCCACTCATGTACATGCACCCGCACGCACACACCTACACACACCCGCATGTGTGCATAGGTGCACATACACACATGCCTGCACCTGCACATATCTCCGTGCACATACACACAGAGCATACGCATGCGCACACACACACTAGACCCAGTATACACACATGGACACACACGCACACACACACAAAGCACTCCTGTATTTTGCACTTCCCTAACAACCATCTCAAACCCTATATGGTATTTTCTTCTTCACTGGGCTCCTTGTCTCTCACCTCATTAGAACAGGAGCCCCTTAAGACCAGGGACATTTGTCTCTCTTGTTCACGCTGTGGCCTCAAACCTAGAACAGTGCCTGGCACACAGAGATGATCTACAAATATTTTGTCATGGAGTGACCAAAGGCTGAACCCCAGGACCCGCAGGTGCCTGTCTGCAGCGTGCGAAGCCCAGGAGCGTTGGGCAATTGTGGTTTCCTCCCTGCCCTCAGAGACCAGCCGTGCTAGCCCAGCCCCGAGGGGCCTCGAGACCTTGTCTGCTCAGGCATGGAGGAGACGGTTGTGCGGATCTAACATTCATGGTGGACAGACAGACAGACATCCCATTCACGAGGCTGGGGCACAGCCGCCGGTGAGGACAGCTGTGCAGTGTGGCCGCTGGGCCTGGCCTTCCTGCTGCAGCGCTGGAGGTTGGGGGAGATGGTAACACCGCTGCTGGTGCGTGGGGCCTCGGGGCTCGTGGCAGGTGGGTCTCCTATGTCACTGTGCATGTCTCTGTGCATGTGTGTGCAGGACAAGAGACAGACTAAGTGTAGCCCAGGGCATGTCAATACACTTCTCTGACCTCAGTTTCCTCATCTGTAAAATGGGCATAAAATTTCATTCCCTGTGCTCACCTCACAGGGAATGAAATACGATATTGTGTGTGTACATCAGCTGGAAGAAGTGACTTGCAGCAGGGAGGCCACAGACTGCAGGGGTGCAGACAACAGACAGACAGACTGGGATGGTGAATGCAGGGGAGAGGGAGGAAGATGGAGGGATCTGGCTTAGAGGCCTGGTGGGGCTGTCACCAGAATAAGGTGAGGAGGAAGAGCAGGAGTTGGAAACAAGAAACATACAGTCCATGTGCAGTGAGTGTGCACCGCGTGCGGGGCACCAGCCAGAGCCTACTGCCTGCCCCAGGCCACTGGCTTCTCACCCCAACACTCAGAGGGACGTTCATGGCTGTGAATGTCCAGTTTGCCAAATAGGAACTCAGGTAGGGAGCAGGCAGAGCTGCAGGCTGACCCTGCATCCTCCAGAGGGGCGTCCCCGGCACACAGGCCTTTCTGAAGTGGAGTGGTGCAGGGGAGGGGCGGGAAGGAGCCATGAGGCAGATCAGATTCAACCAGGCCAAGTTTACCTTCCAGTTAATGAGTAGCTGGAGAAGAGGAGGACTGGCCATGGGTCCTGGAGGGAAATTCTCAGAAAGCAGTGTAGCAAGGACCCCATTCTGGCAGTTGGGGTCAGGAGGGGAGGGGGGTACCTGCTGCTCCCAGGCCTGGCACTGCCGCTGAAGGGTGAGGGTAGGGGGCAGCAGAGAAATTACTGCACTCAAGGGGGCATGGGTGAGAGGGGTACCCGGGCTCCCCCGACCCAGAAATCACGCCCACTTTCTTCCCTTTCTTCTCTCCTTCCTCCAGCTGGGGTGACCAGACGAAACACAGGACCCCAGTTCAATTGAAATTGCAGGCACACAGCAAACCCTTTGTTGGGGTTAAGTGCCTCCCAGAGACCCCAGTTAGCCTCTCCCCAGGCAGCCTGGCTCTCCCGCCCTCCATACCTGGAGTGCCGGGCAGGGTGCGCCAGCTAACGGGAATCCCATCCTCCAGGCCTCCTCCTCCCTCTCCCCTGCTGGCTTATCTTGCCTGCCATCCTTCTTCACACTTCTGGGCACAAATGCACATTCCCAAGGATGAAGCTTCCAAGAATCTCTTCCTTCTACCATCCCCACCTCTGCTTCTGCTTTCACCCCTCTGGTCACTTCCTGGAGGTCCGTGCCAGAGCCCTTCCCAGACCTCCTCCACCATGAGCATGAACCTTCCCTCCAAGCCCAACGCTCTGAAGCATCTTGGGTCCTTTGTCAAAACAACAGGAGCTATCCTGGATCCCATTGTTCAGACGGATTAACTGAGGTCTAGGAAAGCCAGAACCAAGCCTCGCTGGGAGGCACAGGCCAGCAGGAATACCTTCCCAAGAGAGTGAAACCAGAAACCCTGAATGTTTAAGGCTATAATGAAAAAGGGGGTGGGGGAAGAAAATGGAGTCAGGGAGCTTTGGGGGACCCTAGGAGGTACCCCAACCCCTGCTTGAGAAGTCAAATCTCAAACTTCTGGACAGTAAGCAGGTGCTTGCCTCCTCACTCCTTCCAAAGAAGGGGTGATGCAATCAAAGTAGACAGGGTCCAGGTTTGTTCTGTGTCTGCACACCTCCCCCACTCCAGGCATGCAGCCTAGGCCAGGAAAGGAGGCTGGTTTACAGGAAATCAGAGCCGGGTTGCCCGTTAACTCCTTCTTTGGAACCTTGGAAACCAGGCCTTTCAGAGATCGGGACACCCCCACCACATACCTGTTGCCTCCTGTGCCGTGGACTTTACAAACCCCCTCCCCCACTGCACAACTTGCTGGGAATCCAACAGACACACATCGAAATGACACTGAGGCAAAAATGCAAAGCTTTGCCAACATGCTGACAATGTGAGGCAGTGGGGAAATCCAGCAATTTCCTGCAAGGCCAGTAAGTATGTAATTCAGTACAATCATGGAGGGAAAGACAGCAATATCTTGCAGGGTTACTAATGCAAGTAGCACTTGGTCCAGGGTCATGTCCTTTCACGGCGATGAGAGCTGTGAAGTGTGTGCTAATACAGCCTCATCTGACCTGGGGAAACTGAGGTGCAGAGTGGTTATTAATCAAGTGCCCAAAGTATACCACTAATAAGTTCAGAGCTGGAAAGTGACGCAGGCTCAAGACTACTCACTGGAGAGGGCATGGCTTGTAACCAGGGAAGTCTGTCCATTGGGAAGAGGCCGGTTACTTGCACACAATGTAACAGGAGGCAGCTGCCTCTAAGAACAAGGAAGCTCTCTGGGCACTGATACTAAAGGATCTGGAAGGGATATGGTTTATGAAAAAAGCAGGGTGTGACCCAGGAAGACCAGGAAGAAGAGCATGCAGAAAATGCTGGTAATTTGTTTTTAAAACTTGCAAACATTTAACAATGCATACCTGTGAAAGGAAACAAGGGATTTGGTGGCACTGCGGCATGTGAGACCAGAGTGGCTGGCAGCAGGAAGAGGAGGCAAATTGCCTTTTCCCTGTACATCTACTTGGGCCCTTTAGGTGTTGAACCCTATGACTATCTTAGCTATTCATACAAAAAATTAAACACGATTTATAATAATAATATTTAATACTGGTAATAATATTCTAATGTGGATGTAAGACAGAAAAAAAGCGAGCAATGGGAACTTGCCTCACGGATGAGGAAAGCTTTTATTTTTTTTTAACCATTCTAGTCTCGCAGGCATCTTGACAAGGGTACATGAAGGGATCTCCAGGTTCCACTTGTATTAAAACACATGATCACAGGGAGAGTGAACTTCAACACATACTTCAAAGCCCAGCTGAAATGTCCACTCCTCTCAGAAGTCTTTCCTGACACTCCACAAAGCAGAGTTCTTCACTGGGAAGACACAGCATGGGGACTGGAGTGTCTGGGCTGCCTCTGTCCCCCAGCCTGACCACAGCATGGAAGAGGGGCTCTACCTACCAACATTGAGATGGGCCGCTCAGAAGGGATTGGTTAAACAATGTATGGCCAAAACCAGACTGGGCGCCAGGCACAACTATCTGGGGTGGGGAGCTCTCTGGCCCTCAGTGTTCCTACACCACTTAGTATGTATAACAGGGAAAGGTCTTTGTTCACCAACTGACCTTGACCCTGAGGAGACCATGGCAGGGGGAAGGTGTGTCCATGCTGCTGGAGGGCATGCCCTCCGGTTAGTTACCTCAGGACACACTGGCCCCAGGGATTGAAAAACTTGGGAAATGGTATTGAGAAATCTGGGGCAGCTCCAGGAGGGGGAGGCCACGGAGCTGTGGGCGGGGCTGAGGCCGGAGGCGGGGAGGCGGGAGCCAGATAAAAGGCAGCTTCCAACAGCCTCTGCTCATTCCCTCCCAATCCTCTCCCTCACTCCTCTGTCCCTCCACCTTCCCTGCACCATGGGGCCCGCCTCAGGCCCCAGCCTGCTGCTGCTGCTCACCAGCCTGCCCCTGGCACTGGGGGACCCCATGTGAGTGGTCATGCCCCTTCCCCAAACCAGGCTACTTGTGAGGTGGGAGTGGCATTTATGGGTTCAGGTCCCAGTAGAATCCAGGGTGCACATGGGTCTGTGGAGGCAGGGGTCAGCGGGTTGGGATGTGAATCCATTCCGCCTGCCTGTGAGCTCATGGTTTCGTGGGTTGGGTGTTTGTGGCATTCGGGGTAGTGACAGGAGGCGGATGTTTCTAGAACCAGGGGTCTGGAGGTCTGGTGCATATGGTGTGTTCAGTGATTCTGTGCCTGCGGTGATTCGGAGGCCTCGAGATCTGACCTCACAGGATTTGGGAGCTCCGTGATGTGTGGGTGAGGGTGGGACCCTGGGTCCCTAGGAGGGCAGCTCCATCCTGCGCTCCACTGGCTCCTGCAGGTTCTCCATGATCACCCCCAATGTCCTGCGGCTGGAGAGTGACGAGAAGGTACTGCTGCAGGCCCATGACTATTCAGGGAATGTTGCAGTCACCGTCAGCATCTACGACTTCCCGGCCAGGCTGCAGGAGTTGTCCAGAGGGAACACTGTTCTGACCAGAAACAACGGCCACATGAGCACAATCAGCATCAAGGTGGGTGCACCTGCTGATGTCCCTCCCCTCTCTGTGACTCCTCCTTCAATTACCCCCCCATCCTGAGCTTTGACCCCTCTCCCGCCTGAAGTCCTCTAAGCTCCCGTCTGATTCCCCTTCTCATCCCCCCTCTGATCCCTACCCGCCTCTTGCCCTTACTCCCCCCCTAGCACCTCTCTGCCCCCACCTGGGCACACGAGGGAGACCCCCAGGGAGGGACGGGCGCTCCTGGCAGGAGGGGCAGGCAGGAGGGGACCCACCAAAAGGCTGGGGCTGAATGTGGGCAAAGGGTCCGAGTTGGCATCTCAACGATTCTCTGGGCCATGCCTAGATCCCGGCCAACCAGGAATTAACATCAGGGAAGGGGAAAAAATTCGTGACCGTCCAGGCGGACTTCGGGGGCACTGTGGTGGAGAACAATGTACTGGTCAGCTTTCAAAGTGGGTACCTCTTCATCCAGACAGACAAGCCCATCTACACCCCAGGCTCCACAGGTGAGGGGCTGGGCGGTGGCTGGAGAGGGCCGGACAGACTGGGGGGGGGCAGGGCCTCACCCACCCCCTCTTTCCTTCTCCCCATCTTCCAGTCTACTACCGGATCTTCACCGTCAACAATGACCTACTGCCCGTGGGCCGGGACGTTATCATCACCATCCAGGTACCAGCCAGCCAGGGCCCCAGACATGCCCCAAGCGGAGACTCGGGGAGAGACAAAGAGATAGAGAGAGACAGAGAAAGAGACTCCAAAAAAGGCAGGACTGCAGAGGCCTAAAGGCACAGAAATGTGTAGAGTCACAAACACAGAAAGAGCCCTGGACACAAGGCAGAGATGCAGGGATGCCGGTGCAGTGAGGCTTCTGCTGGTGGATTCTGGCTCCGGACAAACCTCTGGGGACGGTGTGACTCTGGACAGGTCACTTCTCTTCCTGGGCCTCAGTTTTCTCAGCTGAAGACTGGGATAACAGATAAAAACTCTATGTAGTCCATTCCCACTACTGCAGTCAGGGGGTGCGCTTGAGATGCAACTGAGGTCCCACCCTCCTCCACCTGGAGCCCTCCAGAGGTTCTCACCTCCTTGGGGTTTTACCCTAAGTCTTCCCAGCACTCCCCAAGGCCCTGCAAGGCTTTCCCTGTCCTCCCCTCCTCTCCCTCTTCCCCTCACTCTGCTCTAGCCACATGGGCCTCATTGTTTTACTGCAACTGCCATGCACGGCCTGCCCCAAGACTTTTTTGCACAGGCTGTTCCCTCCTTCCCCAGAAAACCCTCTTGCTCCAAATACCCTCACAACTTCCCCCATCACGGCCTTCAAATCTCTGCTCAGATGCTAACGATGGCCCATTTTCACAGAGAGGACTCTCTGAGCAACCCCTCCCCCGCCCCGATTCCACTCTCTTCTCTACCTGGCATCTATCTCCTTTAGGCATCCTATAAATTGGATTTGTTCATTTAGATTCCACAGAACCTAAATTCTATACAGGAAGGGATTTTTAGCTCTTTGCTGAGGGCTTTATCTTCTGAACCCAGTACCATCCTTGGCATATGGGAGCTAATAAAAATTTACTGAGAGAACAAAGGAAAGGGGTGAGAGGGGGGAGGGAGAATGGAAGGAGGAAGTGAAGGACCGAGGGAAGAGGTAGGTGGTTTTGGAGGTCATCACTGGTGTTTCCTGAGATCAAGCGAAGGCAACAGGGCCCAGGTTCTGGCACCCGTGAGCTGACTGTGGGGATCAGTGGGACTTGTGGGGAATGGAGAACACACATCTAAAGGTACAGCCTCTGCCCAGTTCCAGCCAAATGTCGCTATGTGCCACCAGGAACCCGTATGCACAGTTACCCCAACTTCCAAGAGCCACCAGAGCCAGATTTTTACATGATGTCTCCTGATGTTTAATTATTGGCAACAAATGAAATCCTCTGTATTAGGTTGAACCACATG
>NW_024082499.1:0-169742 GCF_003009895.1 Hyaena hyaena
GGAAACTAATTTGACAATAAACTATTTGTAAAAAAAAAAAAAAAAACTAGAGGTAAATTAATGTGGCAAGTTGAATAATTATCTTAGGTCAAGTCCCATAGATGCAAAGCCTGAGAAAAGGATTTAGAACACATGACTTATTGGTGAGGATTCTCAGAAGAAGAGAAGCGAGGGAGTCAGGACATGCCAGGGGAAGAAGGAGTTAAGTAAGGGTATGATCCCAACTAGATTCAGCTTTTGGTAGTCTGTTAAAGTGTGTTTGGCTGTAAGTTGCCCCTAAATTGGGAGTGGAAGACATAAACTCTTGACTAAAATGGCTTCCATTAAATTGAAAGCAGTTCTCTAAAGAAGGGGAGTCACCATGAGATACTGGCAGCCAACACTCACAGCAGCTAGGGCTGAGTGCACCGACCATTAAAGGGGATCTGAACAACGTATCAACCATCCATTAGAATAATATAAGATTTTTAAAACAGCACAAGAAATTAAAATAATGGCTGTCATGGCAAAGTACATTACTTGCAGTATCTTTTATGGGTTGAGAAGAAGCAGTCACTGTGTAATCTGTGAATCTAGGAAGATGTCACAGGGAAAGTAGACTTTAAATTACACATTGGAGAATCCAGTCATTGTTACCTTTTCAAAATTAGTATTTGATTTTCCCTGGGGATTCTCACCTCCACCACCATCTCCCCATGCCATTTATGATGGTGACTATGCTTCAGACTTCAGGGGTGGCCATAGGCTCATGTCTACCCAGACAGGGCATCATATCCCCCTGGCCATAGGGACTGGTTCTGGAATTCATATCAATGAGAAGCCTAATGACTGGTTCAGTTGTTAGGAAAGAACCTTCACTCTCTCTCGTTCTAGGTTGTGGAGCCAAAGAATGAGGTCATTTGAGAAAACACAAGACCAAGAGATATTGAGGTCTGATTATATGAAGCCTAACCAGTCCCTGGACTTTCCAGGATATGTGAGCTCAGAAATTTATATATTCATTTTTTTGTTAAAGCCAATTTGAGCCTAGTTTTCTATCTATTACTGTTAAAAGCATTGTAAGATTTAGGTACGAATGCAGTGTTTCCTGTTTTTGATATTCCTTGAGGTCTTAACAAGATGAATTTTCCATTCCACTTCCTCCTTCTTACACATCTTTACCTTTTATTTATACCACTGCAGAAATACTATTTTGTGATGTAATTATGTCCCATGTTCAGATCACTCCTAAAAATAAATTGAGAATATTTTCTTACCAGTTACTTCAAAGCTGCATGCTCTTTTGAGCCCATAAACCTCATAATCGATGAAAATAAAGTAAAACCTAATACATATCAGAGAAAGGTGATGTTTCCTAATCCAATCTTGACAAAAATGTATCAGTTTATTTCTTGACTTTGTAAATTATAACAACATTTTAGAGAAAATAATTTCACCAGCAACCTCTCTCAAGCTCTATCTTACTTTGAAATAATAATAGATATATTCTTACAAATAAGCTGAAAATACATTAACTTAAAAAAGAAAACTACTGAACCAAACAGTTTATTAAAGCATCTTAAGACAGCATAGAAACTAGAAAATTTATTGCCAGTAAAAAAAAAAAAAAAACAAGACGCAATCGGAAATGCCTGACATAAAAACAGTGAACATAAATCTAAATTTTCAAAGAATCCTTAAGAACTAACTTAGGGTGTACATTTCTAAAGTTTGTTTGGACTTCTGGGATTACTCATAGTAAAGTTCCAGAAGTGATGAAAAAGTAACTCATTGGTCAAGTGAATTTGCTTAGGTTTTGTTTGTTTGTTTCCTTTTTTTATACTTTATTTCAGATTATAGTACTCATAATAACTATCACCACCTGAGTGCTCAGCATATAGATGTTTCATATATGTTGTCTCTCTTAAATTCTCATAACCAGATCTGAACCTTCATTAAGAAGATCAGGAATCTGGTGCTCAGTGTTTTTTGTTGTTGTTTTGTCTTTTGTTTCTTTTTTAACTTTTCCTAAAACACAATTGTATAAACAGGAGAGCTGGGATACAATCCCAAATCTAGGCCAAAGCCTGAACTAAGTAGCCACCCTACACCTGCCATTTCAAATCTGATCTTCCTTCTACCCTCTTGACATAAACCTTGTCCTTCTGTGGTGCCTCTGAACTCGGGACAGGGATGGGGTTCACATTTACCTATAATGATCTTTCCATCTGATTTGGATGGGAACAGAATATCAACGCTGGCAATAAAAGGAGGGCTGAGTCTGTTCCTTCCCCCTCCAGGCCTGCAACAGCCTGCATCTGACTGCACAGTACCAGGCAGGGAGGGCTTCATACATTTTGGGCAGGGCTGAGACACTCATATAACTAATCCATAGTGGGGTCCCATCTGATAGAAAGGCAGAGAGGTATGACACTTGGTCTTCCAGCCAGAGCTCCCTAATTCTCCTTCCTCGAAGATGAGCTATACAATACCACAACTACATTTAACGGCACTTCACTGCACTATGTTTCACAGCTGCCATCCACACTTACCATTCCACAATTGCCTGTCCACGTATTACCATATCACACTGGGGATGAAAATCCAAATGACTCTTCATTGGGCACAGGAGAGTATGTATCCAGGTTTGGATTTGTCAAGTTCTGACCTCTTAAAAGACAGGGCTTAGTCACTAATGAATATAAGTCTTCACAAGGAGGGAGCAAGGCTGTGCTCTGTAAGCCAACTATCTGTTTTTGAAAATATGCAATGAAAAGAGGCATGAATGTGGTTTTATGAATCAGTTTTTAAACTAGTGACTTATTACATTTATTTTCAAAGCTGAGTTTTTGTAGGTCACTTGGTTCTAAAATGTTTAGATAATTGATTCTTAGGTATTTTTCCAGAATATCCTCCTTATAAATCAGTAGAAGCTGCAGTCATATGGGTCTTTCCTCCCCCATTTAACATATTACCACATGAATGTGCATTTTTCTTAAAGAGAACATAAAAAGGACCCTTGACATCATTGGCCAATATTGGATTTGAATGACAGGGTCAAAAAACAGTATTATTCTAAAACTCTAGGCTGTATGTATTTTCTTAGAGCCCTTAATAGAACAACTTTAATAGAAAACAACTGTTTTCACCAGCCTAGTATCTTTTTGTGGACACCAGAGCCTTTATTTTCCACTTGACTAAACCCTTCTCTTTTACTTTTCTTCTCTTGGTTGGCATTGCCTCTACCACTGGCCAAGCCAATTCAGCATTAGCCTCACCAATGGTGACAAAATAGGTGTCTGAGCCAAGGCACATCATTAAGAGCCTTAACCAGGGCTTTTGATGGAGCTACCGGAGTAAGAAAAAAGGTCTTTCTTTTGCCTGTGTTGGTCAAGCATAAGCCTTACACTGCTAGAGGCCATTCTTGTTGCCATTTGAGGTGATTCTGCAGAGAATAAATTTCAAAGAGAAAAGAAACAGGACTTAGAGAAGCAGAGAAGCTGCCCTATTCCATAGTTGTCACTGTTTCTGAAATGACATGTCTAAGGACATGTTAGACTTTACATAAGCCAAAATATAGCCCTTTTTGCTTAAGTTTATTTGAACTAAATTTTATGTTACTTATAACCAAGGGCATCATAATCAACATACCAATCCTAACCAAAATCCACCCATGTTCACACCTTGTTGGAAATTTCCTTTGAAGTAGTCCATTCAAAGATCTTTCTGAAAATGAGTTGTTATAGGGCTTCTTCACGTGTTGGAATTTCTACATCTCTCTGGTGTGAATTTAGGCTTTTTAAATACATGAGATTTCCTAGGGTAGACCTGATAATGTGGTGTGGCCCCTATTTTCTGCAGGAACCACACTGAATCCAACCAAGATACGGTATACAAGGATTGGTGGCCTTGACAGTAGGATGGAAGTATGGTCAAGTATGATGGAAGAGAATTGATGGGAGGGAAGATGTAGGTTCTGATATTCACCTGAAACATCCACCAGCTTCCTGATTTCTGTACCAGAATCAAACTTACAGCAATATTTTTAGTTTAAAAATCCTATTATCACAGGAGCCTTTTCTGTGCTTCTCAAGGTAAATAAGAAGGCAGAAGTATGATCCCTTATAAGGCACTATTTTATTGCATTTGTTCTCAAACTTTTAGTATACACCAGAATAACCTGGAGCACTTATTTAAACATGCTGTCTCTGATTCAGTAGGTGTGAAGGGAGGTCCCCAAATTTGCAATCTAACAAGTTCTAAGTAATTCCACTGGTCTGGCAACCCCACGTTGAAAATTACTTCCCTGCGAGTATACCATTTATAGCCCAGGTAACAACTGTGTTGTGTACACAGCTAACACTGAAGTGGCAAGGTTCACCTCTGAGGACAGTTCTCTAGTAGAATTCACTGCTGATGAAGAAGGTGAAACCCATTTCCCCAGGTGTATTGATTAGATCATCTCTCCCTTTTTGCAGTGTGAGGATGCATTTATGTGCCCTGAACTTAGCAACTTTCTTTCCTAAGCAGCATATGCCAGTGATTTAAAGTCATCCTATTCACTTCCTGTTCTTCTGTGGCTTAAGCTGAGTTTGCAATGGCCAAAAATGTCATCAATCACAAGACAAGAGCTTTTGTAAACTCTAGACCAGACAGCAAGGATTAGGAAATCTCCAAACTGGATAATTAGTCAAGAAAAATAAATACTCTTTAGTAAATGCAATAATCACCACACAGGGCTTCCAACTCATCAATTTGCAGGGCCATCTGTCTAAGAAAAGCGGGCAGGAGACAGTGCCTATTATGCAGACCTGCAGGGGGCTAGGAGGAGACTGATGGAGATTGAAGCCTCTTGTTGACCTAAAGCAACTTGAAGAAACAAGACTTCTCCCTACTGTTTTTCTTTCCTGGAGGCTATGGAGAGCCTCAGCTTAGAAAATATCTCTATGGGGCTGCTGAACATCAGAGGCACATCCTCAGGCCATCAACCTGTTTGTCTCTGAGATGGCCAGGCGCTATAATCTTAGGATCCTTTGCTGTGTTAACAACCTTTTTTAGTTGAATTTTTAGATTTTAACTAGCTCTTACAATTCTTAATTTTTTTAAATTATTTTGAGTGTATGTTTTCAGCTTTTAATTTTAGTTGACCTCCCGAGCCCTTATTTTATGTAATCCTCCATACACAAGGATTATAAATGCTTTGAGATAAGCATGGATTTAAGGAACCTGTAAGATAGTTTGGGTAAGAAGATACATATAGGACATTATTTCACAAAGCCTCCAACTTCAGCCCAACTAGAATTAGATGTCCTCTATCCCAGGGCTCCCATGCATGGAAATCACCTCCTCTAACTGTCTACAGTCTTCTCTAACTCCTCTACAGTCTAACTGTAGCTCACTGGACTGGCAGCTTTTAAGAGAGGTGCAAGGTCTTGTTTGTATCTGTTGTGTGGCATCTATTAAAGGGACTGACACATTGTAGGCATTGCATTGGTGCCTAATAACTGAATGAGAATGTGTTAAAAATACAAGATACCATGTAATGTCTGCATCAGCACATAGGACAATTGATAAAGAATCCTCAAGGAAAGTTTCTCCAAACATAAACTTTATGTAAGTTTTACATAAGAAGAGAGAAGATGTTCTATATTGGTGGTATGGTATACAGGGGAGGGAAAGTCTACCAGAGCTCTGGGACGTAGATGGGACTACTCACCTGCAGTGATGATGTCATCTTGGAGAAAGTAGGAAAAGATAATGGTAATAGTCATGCTAGGTTATTTGCATGAATTATTTTACTGGGCTTTATAACAATCCTATAAGGTAGTAACGATTATTGGCCCTGTTTTATAGATGGAGAAATAGAGCCTGAGAAAAGATACACATCTGACCTACATCATTCAGTGTTGTGTAATAGGGTGAGGCTTAGAAGGCAGTGGCCTGTACTCATGGTCTGAACTGATAACAACTGCAGCCTACAACCACCATGTAAGAAAGACCAGGTAGAGGCCTGCCGGACTTGAACCAAGAACCATTGATCTGAAATCTTTTAATTTATCTTAAACTACTATTGGACAATAAGCCAAGAGCTGAGGTTAGATGTCATTTGGAAGCCTGGTAGTCTGTACAGAAATAACATTTTCTAGATTTCCTGAATGATGTTGAGTTGTGAAGTAAGGCAGCCAATACAGGAGATAAAAGATGGCATACTAGGACAGATATTGGGCACATAGGTTGGAGTCAGGGCCGGGGTGTTAGGTCCATGGATTGACTCTATTGCAAAGACTTTTTCAGAACTATAAAAAATGTAGTAGTCCTCTCTGTCCAATCATTGTTTTGCTTGTTATGGGTTTGCTCTGGAAAGCATTATTTCAGTAATAGAAACCCCAACCAACTCAGTGGACTAAGCTTAGTTGTTTTGATTGTCTCTGATTTTCCACTGGACAGCAGGGTTTCAGACATTGCTGTGGGCTTTCCAAACTTCTGAACCAGTTTGTTTCTATTCTGTCTGGCAGTACACAGGCAATTTGCTTATTATTTTCACTGGGTTGCTTCGACCAACTGATATTGCAGCTGAGATGGGTAGTTTGAAAGCTCTCCATTATAGGGTCTGTAGGTGGATAATGGACTCTACTGTTTCTGGCATTACGGCTTTTGTGACAGAGAATGCCCATCAGTTTGGTAACTAGAAGATTAAAAACAGGAACATGATCCAATGAAGAGTCCATGGCTGAGTGTATGGTTGCTCCTCAGCAAAAGTCAGATATCAGTGGCACAAGGCAATGGATGTAGGGGGAGAGGCATCCAAAGGTAAGCAAACTTTTGCAACATCAGCACTGAAAGGATTATGTTTTATTCCAATGCTATATAATCCAGGCATATTCTGGGACAGGAAAAAAATCATGCTTCCACCATAAAATTGATATTTATTCATTCATTCAGTATTGAATATTGTTTTAGTAACCCAGGCACTCTCTTAGATGGTGATGAACAAGACAGAATAAGCCCAGTGCATTCCTGAAACTGATGATCTAGTGCAAAAAGACTGACAGTAAACTGTAACAAACATATACACATATCAAGTGATCACATTGTATGCCTTAAACTTACACAATGTTATCTGTCAATTATATCCCAATAGAGGTGACAAAAAATAAAAAAGCACATTATTATCACCCAAAGTTCATAGTTTGCTGTAGGGTTCAGTCCTAGTGTTGTAATTATATGGGTTAGGACAAATGTATAATGACATATATCCATCATTATACTTTCATACACAATAGTACCATTGCCCTAAAAATCACTTGTGTGACACCAATTCGTCATTCTCCCCTCTAATTTCTGGAAACCACCAATCGTTTTACTATCTCCATTGTTTTGTCTTTTGCAGAATATCATGTAATTGGACCTTTTACAAATTGTCTTCTTTCACTTAGTAAAATGCATTTAAGTTCTCTCCATGTCATTTCATGGCTTTGACAGCTCATTTTTTAAAATGCTGAATATATTTCACTGTTTGGATGTACCAGTTTATTTATCCAGTTACCTTTTTAAAAATATTTTTTAATGTTCATTTTATTTTTTAGAGAAAGATAGAGACAGAGCATGAGCGGAGGAGACACAGAATCAGAAGCAGGCTCTAGGCTCTGAGCTGTCAGCACAGAGCCCGATGTGGGACTAGAACTCATGAACCATGAGATCATGACCTGAGCCAAAGTCAGACATTTAACTGACTGAGCCACCAATGTGCCCCTCCACTTAACCTTTTGAAGGACATCTTAGTTTCTTCCAAATTTTGGCAATTATGAATAAGGTGTTATAACCATCAATATGCAGGTTTCATTTGTGAACATAATATTTAAACTCCTTGGGTAAATACCAATGAGTATAACTGCTGGTTCATATGGTAAGAGTATGTTTAGTTTTTTGTTTGTTTGTTTGTTTAAGAAACCATCAAAATGTTTTCCGGGATGACTGTATCATTTTGCAGGTCAAACAGCAGCAATGAATGAGAAAGTCCTACAACTGTCCCACAACTTCAAACAGGATTTAATGCTGTCAGTAGTCTGAATTTTGGCCATTCTAATAGGTGTGTAGTGGTATTTCATTGTTTGAGATACTTTTAATTTCCCAAAAATATAAGATGTTGATTATATTAACATAGGCTTATTTGCCCTCTGTAGATCTTTGATGAAGTATCTTCTCAGATTGTTTGCACATTTGAAACAGGTTGTTTTTCTTCTTGCTGAATGTTAAGAGTTCTTTGTTACTTTGGATACCAATCATTTATCAGATATTTGTTTTGCAAATATCTTCTCCCAGTCCGTGTCCTGTCATTTCATTCTCTGAACAGTGTCTTTTTTTTTTATAGAATGAAAGTTTTTAGTTTTACTGAAGTTCAGTGTGTCAATATTTTTCTCTCATAGGTCATGCTTTTTTTTTTTTACTGTATCTAGAACATAATCACCAAACTCAAGGTCATCTAGATTTTCTCCTATGTTAGCTTCTAGAAATTTTAGTTTTGCATTTTACATTAGGTCCATGATCTGTTCTGAGTTAATTTTTATGTGATGTGTAAGGTTTGGGTCTAGATTCTCTCTCTTTCTCTCTCTCTCTCTCTCTCTCTCTCTCTCTCTCCTTCTCAGCTTGTGGATGTCCAGTTATTCTGGCACCATTTGTTGAAAAGCCTATTCTTTCTCCTTTGAATTGCCCTTGCTACTTTTTAAGATCATTTGACCATATTGCATGGGTCTATTTGTGTTTTTTCCCTTCTGTTTCATTGATTTGTTTGTCTAATTTTCACCAACAGTCTACTCTCTTGCTTACTCTAATTTTCTAGTAAGTCTTGAAGTTAGGGAATGTCAACCTATTTGTTTTTTAAACTCCAAATTTTGCACTTTATAAAACATGGGTCTGGGAATGTTTATTGAGGGACATTGTTGTTGTGAGGGTATGCATAGAAGCTACCACTTCCTTCCATCTATCAGTATACCCAAATCTATCATCAGAGTGGGTTCCTCAACCACTAGCTGGCTAGTGATATCAACATAAATGGACCAAGCACCCCTATATTATTAAATGTTATTAAATGTCCTATAGAGTTTGCCACTGGGGCATCTCTGAGGCACAGAATGTGGTAGCTAAGGGACACCCAGATGACATGGGCAAAGTAGAGGCGGTTGGAGAATGCCATGGTAGGGTGACCACTTGTATACTGCCTATTGAGCCACGCTTAGAGCTCAGTGCTGGGTTAGGGCATCTCAGCTAGGGGCTGCTATCCCTGGCTGCTCATACTCCAATACCCTTCACTATGGTAGCTGAGCACAGCCTTCTGGCCTCAGCCAAAAACTCAGCATCTCCCAATACTTAATTCTTGTATTCCCCTTTCAGGAAGCCACAGCCCCCTTTTAGATTTCTGAATTTGCATCTTTGAAAATTTTTCTCCTTTGACTCACAAAGAGAGATTATACACACACACACACACACACACACACACACACAACACACACAAATTTTCCCTCCTGTCATGGGGGATATAAAGAAATAGATTTTCTTTATATAGTCATCCAAAGTGAGTCATCATCTCTCCCTAGTACATGGCCAATAAAAAGAAAAATTTAATCTCTTGTAGAGCATTCTCCCTGTTGTATACATTTTTATTTGCTAGTAATCCAAATATAATCCACACTACATATTGAAATACTCATCTCTTTTATTTCCTCTGTCTCTTGAGCATACACTCCTGACTATTGACAGCACTGGTCTTATATCAGCTTTTTCATCCAAAGCCCTCCCCCATCAAAACTCAAATAGAAGGACTAGCTGGGTGATGAAATGCTTACGAATGAATTATACCTCCGGCTACGGTAAGCAGGCCTCAAAACAGCACAGTCTGATAATGTGTTCTATCAAGGCAAGAGACTTGTGACTTTTGCCCTGTTAAACAATGATCTACGAGGAAGAAGCCTACTCATTCTGGGAGGAGAGGACCATAGTCAGCTCTGCTATCTGTCCTCCAGGGTAACACTCCCTCTCCCAGCTAATGGCAGTCTGGATAAAATGCACCATGAAAGATGCAATAGACTCAGCTGATTTAGTTCTAAGTAGAATTGGATGGAAAATGGGAACAATTATTTTCCATGATCACTAAATACCACAGAAATCTACATTCTTCATAAAGAAGAGGGCATGGTTTCCAGTGAGTGCTCAGTTCATAACTCTAAATTACATGCTATAAGTAAAAAGACAGTTTTTTTCTCTTGTAATTACAATGAATAGAAACTTTTTTATGCTTTTTTTCCCTTAGAAAATAGTCGTGGAGGCTGATGCATTATGTTTGTTCATAACTGCTTCATGCCAGTAGACACTGAAAAAGCATCCATCCCCAACTTGAAGCACTGACAATTTTCTACTTTTTTAGCTCCCACTAGAGTGTAAGACAGACACGGAATAAAGGGCATATCTTTAGTTCACAGATTTTCAAGTACCAATTAACGAGTTGGTGGATCCTACCCTTCTCTTACTTCTCTTCTTACTTACCTGCAATTTGGCATTTCATTTTTCATCATGTCAGAAGAGCGATACAGAGAGGTAATAAAATTCAAAGTAATCACTTTGGTCACTTTTTAATATGTCTTGTAAAAGGCAGGATAGAGATGGATTTTGAAGTTACTGACTAAAATTCGAGACTTAGGAATACTTGTATTTTATTTGGGCCCATATTCTTTTGCCTTTGCTGATACTGAACATAATTGTGAGGATGTATCATGCACGCATAAACATTCAATAACTGTTCAGTGAATGAATTAATATTTAATGCTTGGGCTTGCCCCTCTCTTCTCATATCTCACCTGAATTTATTTCTATCTCTCTTTTCTTTCTCTTTTCATTTCTCTCTCTCTCTCTCTCTCTCTCTCTCACACACACACACACACACACACACACGCACACACAGTGACACTCGAATTTTAGCGCATATCTACAAGACTCATTAAAACTCATATTCATTATTGTGCCCAAGATCAGACTTTCTGATTCAGCTGGCCTTGGATGGGACCCCAAAATTTGCATTTTTAACACACTCTCCAAGTGATATTTATGCTCCTTCTCCAGGGGACCACACCCTGAAAATCACTGCTCTAGTGGATGGGTCCTCTCATTTCTATGGCTTCTTTTCCTCTATGCAGGACTGCTTTCTGTAGCAAATGATTTTGTTTCCCTTTATCACATCCCCATTGGGCCCTCTTGGATTTTAGCCACAGCTAAATGCTAGGCAGTTCTATGCTAGATTCAGGCCACTAGAGGTCCCTTCATCTGGGTATTTCTCTGCTTTTCCAGCTCAGAGCCTCCCCAGAAGCTTCAGGAATCCACTGTTTGCTGAAACAGCCTAGAATTACAAGGGAGCCAAAATCCCTGAAGGAAGAAGGTATGTCTGTCATGGGCACAATTCTGAAAGGGAGTCTGTAGGGTTCTCAGAAGTCCCACAGATTTGAGCCCCCATCACCCTCAGTGGCAACCTTGACATCACACGTTCTTATCTGCTCTACGTTTTCTGTGCCACTCTAATTTTCCTCATTCCTGCCTCATATGAACTACCTGTGCCTGTATTTTTGTCTCAGGCTTTGTTTTCAGGTGAATCTAAACACAAATACCTTCCCTGAACCTTAGTAGCAATGAGCTCCTGTCCTATCTCTCCTTATCATCATCGGCTCTCTAGATGACCACTCACTCAGGTGCTCTGTTTCTTCACCTCATGGTTGCTCCTTAACTTCTGAAAGAAAAGGTTCTGAAACAAAAGGTCTTCATCTGACATATTGTCCCCAAACCCATCTTAGGTAAATCACTTTCTATGCTTCCAATTCCATGTGCTTTACCCAGGCCCCATTCTCTTCCACTCTGCAGTCTTTGATGAGTTAATATTCCTTGTTGTTGAAACTCAGATGAAGGATTAATTTTCCTCTGAAGCTGGACAATCCACTCCACTTTTGATATGGACTTCTTTCAGAACTCTGTAACAATGGATTGTGCTTGCTTAGTCACATGTCTGTCTACTTCTAGTAAAATCTTAGTCAGAGGATCCCAAGTTTTCTAGACTCAAAACAGCATCCTTAGTATCTCACTAATTTCTTCACAATATCCTTAGGCCAAAGGAAATACTAACGGTCCCATTTATCAAGGAGCTCAGTGCAAACAATGTAATAAGTATGTACATATTAACAAATGATTAGCCATTTAGAAGCATGACATACGTACATATTGATTTAGTTGTAAATAAGCACAATTACTAATGGAACATGTGTGCCCATTGAGCACTCCAAAACTTTTCAAAATTCAGGATCAGACTGGACACTGTCACATTCATTTTTTTCCACACTGGTTTTTGTGCATTTTTATCTGAAAATTGAGGCTTGCAAAGATACAAAACATCACTGAAAAGACTGTAGCATGATCTAATGCATGTTGAAACTGTGGACTGCTTTGATTTAATAGTAGACATGCAGATCTGTGGAATGGAATTGAGAGTCCAGAAATAAGCCTATACTTTTATGATGAATTGCTGTTTTAAAAGGGTGCCAATACAATTCAATGGGGGAATGAGTAGTCTTTTTAACAAATGGTACCGAAGCTACATATCCACATAGAAAAGAAAGATGTTAGACCACTCCTTCATACCAAATACAAAAATGAAATCAAAATAGACCTAACTATAAGAGATAAAACTACAACACCTTTAGAAGAAAAGAAAGGTGTAGATTTTCATGACCTTTGATTAGACAAGGATTTCTTAGATATGATATCAAAATAACAAGCATTTCAAAGAAAACAGAAATAATATGATTTCAAAAAATACATTCGTGCTTTGTATGATGCCACAGAACAGTGAAAGGACTACCCACAGAATGGGAGAAAATACTTGCGTATCATATATCTGATAAAGGACTTGTATGTAGACTATGTAAAGAACTCCTACAATTTATAATAAAAAGACATAAAAAGGGGCAAAGAATTTGGATAAGTAGACCTTTTTCCAAATAAAATATACAAATGTCCCATAAGTGCATGGAAAGACATTAGACATCAATAGTCATGAAGGAAATGTAAAACAAAACCACAATGAGATACTACTTCATACTCACTAGGATGCATGTAATCAAAACAAGTAATAACAAGTGTCAAAAACATGGACAAAATGTGGAGACAGACTGACTCAGTCGGTTAAGCTTCCGACTTTGGTTCCAGCATTATCTTGTGGCTTGTGGGTTCGAGATCAGCATTGGATTCTTGGCTGTCAGCTCAGAGCTTGCTTTGGATCCTCTGTCTCCCTCTCTCTCTGCCCCTCTCCACTGGCTTGCTTCCTCTATCTCTTTCTCTCTCAAAAATAAGTATTTTTTGTTAACGTGGAGAAAATGGAACCCACCTCCTTTCCTGATGACAGAGTAAAATGGTACAACCCTTTGGTAAATATTTTGGCAGTTTCTCAGAAAGTTAAGCATAGAGTTATCTTATGGCCCAGCAATTCTAATCCTAGGTATATATACCCAAGAGAATTAAAAATATGCATCAACACAAAAACTTGTATACAGATGTCATAATTGGCCTTAAAAGGAATGAAGTCTTTTTCAACAAAATCTACTGAAACATGAGCTGAACTTTTTTGTTAATTTGTATTTTTTAGCCACCAAAGAGTAGAATGAAGGATTGAAGATGGAGAGTGGTTTAGCAAAACAATATAGTTAAGAACACAGATTCTGAAACTAGAACTCCTAGGTTTAAATATCAACAGACCAATTTCTATCTGTGGAATATTTAGGATATCATTTACCATCTTTGGGCCAGTTTCTTCATTTTTAAACTGTGGCAGTCAATTCTAAATAGTAGGATTGTTATGCGTATTTAATAAATTGATACTTATAAAACATTATACAACTGTGCCCAGCATGTAGTAAGCATGATATAAATGTGTCTTAATTAAATATACCATATTAAGTGAAGAAATGAGGTGATGGGGAATCACAGATTCTATAAAATGTCAAGACACAAATAATGCAGTGCTTTTTAAGATAAAATATAGCATAAATTGCTGTTTGTTGACCATGAAAGATTTAGCCTGCATTGGTCCTCAGTTTTGGGATTCCTCTGACTGCAATGCCCTTGAATGGTTTCTGTGAATTTCTGAGCCTGCATCCTCAAGGATCTGTCTGTCTCCTAACCTCTGTCCTTGGGGGTTGCTTGGGTTTCATCTCCTGCCTACCCTATCTATGACATAAACTGCACAAAATTCCCTTTAACTCATTTGAGTAACAGTTTTATGGGGAATTGGTCTTGTTCCTCAAATTTGGATAGACAAGGGATGTTATATTTACTTATTTTATCATTTTCTCTATATAATTTGAATCTAATTCCAAGTCTCTAATCTGTTGAGCTGGCATGAAACTCCCAGAGAAAGAAAAAAACTCACTGTCTCCAATTCATCTGGTTTCAGATGCAGAACCCACTAACGGTGTCCACTCCATGCTCTGTGACCTCAAAGTCTGACCTCCCTGCTGCTATGACACCAGGCTTATGTGTGAGAATCCTGGTAGTGATGGAAAGTACAAGAGCCTCCTTAGGGATGTCCATATTGGTTGACTTAACCAGAATGCAATGTGCAAACTCTAATCTCTGGAACCTTCCATGTTGGAGATCTAACCAGAAGAGACTCAGTCACTATGGCATCTTGCTACTCATCCATGCTTGGACCAAGGCCCAATGCCAAAAGCTTACTGTCCATTTTGTCTTATTCCTTGAAGACTGTCAATGCCATAGTGCCTTTTCCTTCTCTCAAATGTGCTTCACAACAAGTGAGAGTTCCAGGACCTTCTCAGATGATATCCAAATTATCCATCATTCTTTTGTGACTGATTCTAGTTAATCCTGATTTTCAAAATATCAACTCCAGGAATATGTCACACTAGCTATACAAGTTTCATATCTCAACACCTACATGTTTTCATTGCCTTGCTCATCAGTGATCACCAAATAGATATATGGATCCAAGCAACTCTTTCAACGGCCATACACTTAAGAACGTGTTAAAAAAAACATTTCTGTGAAGAAACTGAGATGTTTGAAAGTTGGAGAACATGGAACACAGCTATCCAGTGGGATTTTCTCTGATGATGGGCATTTTCTCTTTGTGCTGTCAAATACAGTAGCCTCTGATTACATGTAGATATTGAACCCTTAAAATGTAGCTAATGAAATGTGATAATTGAAATGTTTTAAATGTTTAAAAAACTAATCCATTTATATGTTTTTTTTAAATACTCCATTTGGCTAGAGGCTGCTGTATTTTGCATGGCAACCAGTGCAGAGCATTTCCAATGTGAGACAATGTAGTTTTCCTAACACCTTCTCCCCAATAGCCTGCCACTTTTGCAGCAGTTCAGTGGCATAATCCAACCCAGTTTTTCCCAAATATGAGTAATCTCTAGATATATTTTAAAATAAAAATAAAAGTCCTGGACCCTAGCGCTGCCTCTGAATTTGATATGACTTTGGTTCAATTCTCCCACCACTTCCCATTATTAAACAACCACAAAGCCTTTATTTGTAGCATATAAGGGCATCTTAGAACCTTTGGTTGGCTCCATGAATGACAACATAGGTACCGAAACTGCAGGACAAGGAAAAGACTTACTTATAAGAAATCATCTGGAGGTTCTGAAATAGGCTTTGAAATATTGCTCTTTTATTCACTCATCCAATGAAAATCTTAAAAGAAAATTTTCTTCTAGAGAATTCATAAGCCCCAGTTTGATAGAGAGTGTTGTAACATTGACTTAAAAATGTTCTATTTCCTGGTACTACACTTCTGGCAAATGTCTCCAATTTCTGGAAATGAGTAGCCTCAACTAAAGTTGCAACTGTTGCTGATAGTCAGTCCTGGGATAGACACAGCCTAGTGTCTACAGTACAGAAAATCCCCTCTCAACAAATCAGGACCCACTACCAAAATTCTTTACCTTCTAGAGTGGTCTTTAGGACCCAGCAATAGCACTGCTAGGAATTTATCCAAAGGATACAGAAGTGCTGATGCATAGGAGCACATGTACCCTAATGTTCATAGCAGCACTCTCAACAATAGCCAAATCATGGAAAAAGCCTAAATGTCCATCAACAGATGAATGGATCAAGAAGATGTGGTTTATCTGTACAATGGAATACTACATGGCAATGAGAAAGAATGAAGTCTGGCCGTTTGTAGCAACGTGGATGAAACTCGTGGGTGTTATGCTGAGTGAAATAAGTCAGGCAGAGGACAGATACCATATGTTTTCAGTCATAAGTGAAACAGTAGAAACTTAACAGAGGACCATGGGGAAGGGGAAGGGGAAAAGTAGATAAGGAGAGGGAGGGAGGCAAACCATAAGAGACTCTTAAATACTGAGAAAAAACTGAGAGTTGAGGGGGGTTTTGGGGGAGAAGGTGATGGGCATGGAGGAAGGCACTTGTTGGATTGTGCACTGGGTGTTATATGGAAAGCAACTTGACAATAAAAAATTTTTTTAATATGAAAAAATGGTCTTTAGGAAAACAAAAAACAAACAAACAAACAAACAAAAACCTTGAGTTAAACATCATCATCACCAACTTCTAGTCTGAAATTTCATGAGAAAGTTATTTTGGTAATTTCACATAATTCTCTCAGATCTCTCATGACGCCAGATCTCTCTGCAACATTTAATCTTGGAAATGTTTCCCCAGAGATTCTGATGTCTTTCTTGGAGTAGATTTCATCCTCTCCCCTGTAAGAACCACCACTCCCTCGGTGGGTCAGTGTTTACTCTGCACAATGAGTTGTACTTTTGCAGCCAGGAGTTGGTGCGTATCTCAGTTCCAGGGGAGTGAGTTAATGACGCATGACCTTGTTCTTTATGACCCGTATGCTGGAAAACTTCCTACAACATAATACCTTGTAAGTAGCTTAGAGAGTTATTGCCTGTTGGAAATTTAGGTACTCTTAACTGGAACATTTAATTCCACATTGTGAGTCATTCCAGTTCCTCCCCACAATTTCACAAAATCCCTAACGTCACCATCCTATTGTTTCCTCTCTTCTCCACACCCATGACCATGTCAGTCATTGAGATCCACTGACATTCAACTCCATCCCTCACTAGTTTTCTCAGGAAATACAGTTGCAGCTTACCTATGTCTAGGGAGGTTATGGTGAGATGTGTGGTGTCACTGAAGGGTGGGGATTCTGCAACTCTCCATTGTCTCCTTCAACCCCTCACTTTCTGCCCATCCTATGCTAACTTCCAAAGACCCATATTTTTTCCCTGTAACCTTCCCAACAGACAGCACCCCACAAGAACTCTTCTTGTCTAACACTCCTACCCCACATTTGTTTTTGTTATAAGGAGATAAAACAATAGTCCAACAAAGAGCCAGTCTGCATGACCTGTAGCTTCATTCGTTAAATCCGATTTCTTTGAAAGAAATGTTTCTATAAGAACTCTCTTTCTTGGGGCGTCTGGGTGTCTCAGTCAGTTAAGTGTCTGACTTGGGCTCAGGTCATGATCTCACTGTCTGTGAGTTTGAGCCCTCGTTGGCTCTGTGCTGACAGCTCAGAGCCTGGAGACTGCTTTGGATTCTGTATCTCCTGTTCTCTCTACCCCTCTCCCCACGCATACTCTCTCTCTCTCCTTCAAAGATAAATAAACATTTAAAACAATTAGAAGGAAAAAAGTCTCTTATGTGCACATTTAAAGTAGGAAGCTTATTTCTTTAAGTTTCTAGCATAGCCAAGTGTCACATGACATGTCACCTTCACATTTAATCCTAGCTACATCAGCAGGCACAATTTCCCTGAAGGCGAATGCAACTCCAAAGAGCACCATGATTATAGTATTATCCCACTCAAATGGAAATAATATCAGCAATTTGTCTGCTAGGGGATGAAGTTTAATGACTGAACTCAAATCTTCAGAGGGCATAATAAAACAGTGGTAAACATTCTGAAATGATCAGAATCACAGACGATGTGATTTTTAAAAAATATAACAGGTCTTTTTAGTGAGAACTCATCTGAAGATAAAATTGTTTTAGAATCTTGAAAATCATCTGACCTTATTAAAAGCATGTAGCTCCAAACTACTTATAGCCTCCCTCCTTCTTAATTGTCTTATAAATTTTCAGGATCATCTAAAGTTAAATCATTTTCTGGACAAGAAGGATGATTTCAATACTCAAATAGGCTGTCATTTAAATGTTACAGAGGAGCTAATCAATAGTAGTTATCCAATCTTTAGAAACTTAGGTTTGGTTGCGTGAGAAGGAAATAAAAGAATTAGAAGTCTCAGTCAGTTAACTTTTGCTGCATGAAAAAACCACCCTAAACCTTAGTGTCTTAAAACAGTAATCATTAATTTAGCTTATGAATCTATGGGTTAGTAGCTGGGGCTGAGCTTAAATGGGTGGCTGCCCTGGCTCAATGGATTAACTCACATGTCTGTGGTGATCTGCCAGGTGTCTGTGGCTGGCTAATCTAGGCTGATCTCACCTGGGACAGCTCATTTATATTCCACACTTTCAAAATATCTCTCAGCAGGGTAGCTGGATATGTCCTCAGGGTAGTGGTAAAGTCTCATGAGAAAGACAGAAGCATGAAATATCTCTTGAGGTCCAGACTCGGAACAGACATAGTCACTCCTGCAGCATTTGTCAAAGCAAGCCACAGGCCTAATCACATTCACTGGATGGAGAAGTAGTTTCTACCTCTCCATGAGAAAAACCATAAAGCTGCATGGTGAAGGTTCATGGGTACAGGAAGGGGAATAACTGTGGCCATTGTTTGCAAGCAATCTACCACAAAGACATTTCCTAACCTAAAAAGTATGTAAAACATTACCCAGGAAGATCTTGAGAAAAAACAAAAGGGTCACTATCTGTAATTGATGTCAATTTATAACCAGCTATTTATCATTATATCTCTTTGAAGAGACTTTTCACTTACACACTCAGTCATGTCTGTATTCCAGCCAGAACTATTCTCTTATATCTTCTTTCGTTTTCCTCAGTTTCCAAAAAAAAAAAAATTTTTTTTTAAATAATGGTTAATTATTGGTGATTATTGTCCAAAACTTTCCTGAAATAGTTACTGTATGTGGCAAATATTTTGATATTCAATCTGGATGAAATTTTACAACTCTGAGAGTTTAATAAAAGTCCTGTATTTTTCCTTAAGGGACTTTTTTAAAAAAATGTTTAAAAATGTTTATTTATTTTTGAGAGACAAGAGAGAGACAGAGCATAAGTGGAGGAGGGGCAGAGAGAGGGAGACAGAATCCATCCCAGGCTCCAGGCTCTGAGCTGTCAGCACAGAGCCCAACATGGGGATTGGACTCACAAACCAGGGGATCATGACCTGAGCCAAAGTTGGATGCTCAGCTGACTGAGCCACTCAGGCGCCCCCTTGAATGACATTTTAAAAGTCATTTTTAAAGTTTGGCACACACTCGGTGCGCCTGGGTGGCTCAGTCAGTTAAGCGTCCAACTTCGGCTCAGGTCATGATCTCACTGTTCGTGGGTTCGAGGCCTGCATCAGGCTCTCTGCTGACAGCTAGCTCAGAGCCTGGAGTCTGCTTCAGATTCTGTGTCTCCCTCTCTCTCTGACCCTCCCCTGCTCATGTTGTCTCTCTCTCAGAAATAAATAAAAACATTAAAAAATAAATAAAGTTTGGCACACACTTATCCAAGGAAAAAAATCATAAAATGTTTTTATAAACAGTCCTATACTTGAGATGCAGGCTTAGATAAAGACTTGAGGGTCTTATACATCCAGACAGAAGGACTAAATGCCACTTATCAGAGATTCCAGGCAATGGATTTAGGCTGTGAGTAAATAACATTAGTATGAAGCCCACTTCTGGACTGGGACCAGTGTAAGACTGAAGTGCAGACGGATGGGCATGTGTGAGCAGATCTTTCTGGACCAGTGTCATCCAATTGAAATAGAATGTGAACCACTTGTACAATAAGTTTTCTAGCAGTTGCATTTATTATTATATTTTTTAAAATTTATTTCTTAGAGAGAGAGAGAAAAAGAGAGAGAAACAGCATGAGCAGGGGAGGGTCAGAGAGAGAGAGGGAGACACTGAATCTGAAACAGGCTCCAGGCTCTGAGCTGGTTATTAGCACAGAGGCTGATGCGGGGCTTGATCCCATGAACCAGGAGATCATGACTATCCAAAGTTGGATGGACTGAGCCACCCAGGCGCCCCCTAGCAGTCGCATTTAAAAGGAAAAAAGAAATAAGTGAAATTAACTTTAAGAATATATTTAATTTAACTCTCTATATGCAAAAAAATAGATTTTCAATATAAAATAAAGTATGGCCTCCATTTTGCCTTTAGGAGCAAAAAGCATGTCATGGTTTGTATGCTCTGTGTCTAGCTCAGTGCTTGCCACATAATACATGACCAATAAATGTAGGCTGAATGAAAAACAATATAACCATTGAGTACCTGTTATATATTATTAGATGATTCAGTCTTTAATGACTGTATTGTTACCTAAAAAGATGACCATTTTCCCCATGCATTTATGGTTTCAAATTCTTATAACTAAAGGTCAGTCTAACTAAGTTAATCATATGCTCTTAACTCGTAAATTATATAAACAACTTACATTGCCCCTGAATTCCACTTGACGGCTTATTTGAGAATAGAAATTTCTTAGACATGGAGTAAGTTTGGCATTTAGATGAGTGTTAGAATAATCTAGAGAGTGTGGTCACGACAGTCCTTGGCTGCCTCAGGATCCTTCATAAGGACATATTTTTTTCCCCAAGCAAATGGATTTCATGTAGTTTACACTTATAATTCCCATTTGACTTTGGGTTCTGTGACAGCTTTTTTTTCTGTTATAAAAGCACTTAGTCTCTTAACGTCACTTGATTGGCATTCCTTCAAATATTCATAAAGTTTTCTGTAAATGTCCAAGTTTCCTTTCTGCATCTATAAATATATCAGTAAAAGAAGCATCACATATCAAACCAAGACAGTTTCAAACTTTAGCCTGAGATTCTCTTTCAAGCTAACAATCTCTAAAATACAGATCATAGTTTTTTTTAACTGATTTTTCTTGACACACACACACACACACACACACACAAGACTGAGTCTGAAGTTAGGGGAAATATGCACAAAAGGAAGAATTCTCAGAGACTGGTAGACTCTGAAACTGTCCTCACCAGTGTGAGCAACACACATGGCGTTTTTCAATGGGCATGAATCCACATGGCTAAGAATGTCAAGGAGGGAACTCTCAGTTTTTTATCTCTCCAATCATTTAGTTAATAAAACAAAAACTGTTGAACATTTACTATCAAACAGTGCTGAGCAAGGGACACCGGGTAGTGCTCTGGGAGCATAAGTTAAGATCCCTTCTTTCAGGTTGCTTAAATTTTATTTGGTAAATAAACTCAAAGTCGCCTCAAGGTTACTATTCCTCCTTACTTTCTTTCTGTAAATTCTGTTCAGTGGGGCAGGATTACTTCCTTAAAAAGGCTTGCTTATTACCCCAATAACATCCTATGCCATACCTTATTATTTTAAATTATTGCTGTTATTAGTACCTAGAAAATACAAAAAAAAGATAGATAGATGATAGATGATAGATAGATAGATAGATAGATAGATAGATATTTAACAGGGGTCCTTTCCGTCTCTAATCTGGCTCAGGCCCTAAAAAGCTAAGAATAAACCAGTAGGTGGGAGGTTCTTGCACATTCTAAAATGAAGTGTTAAGCACCAACTTGCTGCAACATGTTGTGTGGCCTATGCCCAACACCCACCTCAAGTGTATGAAAAGGTTAAGAAGAAACATTTCAGAGAAAGAGAATTTGGGGAGACCTGTTGATTTGCTTTGGACTTTCCTTCCCTTAACCAATTTGTCCCCAGCCTAGTAGAAGCTTCAGAGGATCTTTTGGAAACTGTTTCCTAGGTGCTGCCAAACAGGTGGAAAGATTCATGATGAGAACAAAATTGTGGCTGTTTCTATTAGTTAGTAAAGTGATCAGATTTATTTATAAATGAAAAGAAGAGTTTTGACTAGTCCATGGGGACTGGATACTTTTATTACTTAAATGAAACTGTTTTGTGCCTAGAAGTGAATGGAGAAACTTATGGTTGAAGTGAAGATAGTAGAAGAAGATCTGGGATTGCACCAATATTTTACCTGCAGAGTAAGAACTCATTTCACAGAGGGTTTGAATAAGTTGCAGAGGTGAAAGAATGGTGTTATTTTATGGAAGCTCCTTCTAGATCTTGCTCTTACAACATAGCAGTTACATATATTTATGTGCTCGCATATTTTCTGTCTTACCCATTGGAACATAAGCTCCCCCAGGGCAAGGACCTTATTTCTTTCATTGCTCTGAGCCTAGAAAAATGTCAAGCATATTCTGAGTCCTTGATAAATATTTGTTGAATGGATACATAAGTGGGTAGCAATGCATAGGGGATTAGAAGCTCATCTATATAATTTTTCCTGAGGGAAATATCTGGACTGAAATTAAAAAAAAAATGGAGAAACACTTAACCTTTCTTTCCAAAAGAAATAGAGTAAGAATAGTGCCTTCTCAATGTAGTCATCATTTACACTGGCGTCAGTGGAGAAGGCTCAAACTCATGGCTCCCCTTGTCTAAAATCTCAGCTGCCTTACGAGATTCAGCTTATGTAACTAATTGCAACTGTGACAGATTTTATTCCTCCTTTGCATTATCTCGTGTGATATTTTATTGCTAATAAAACTGTCAATTTTCTTTTACTTCAATAAAAGGTCACAGATGACAACAACCCCCTTCGCCTACTAACAACAAGAGCCTTTATTAATATTTTAAATGTACACAGTGATATTTCCAAAAGGTCAGATTTTTTAAAAGACATAAAATGTCAGTCCTAATTCTTTTCTCTACTTTTTTCTGCCCCATATCACCACCGCTTGCTCTTCAGCCTCAGATATTGTGCTTATTATAAATTATGTTCAACCAGGTAAACATGAAGCAGGAGCATCAGGTAGGGGGCACAGAATAAGAGGCACATGTCTCTACCATCCATCGTTCTCCTGCAGTTTAATGTACAAATATGGCCATAATGAGCCGCTTTCTGAATATAAAGATCCTAAAGAACCATTATCAACTGGTCTTATTATTTTTATCCTTTTTCTAACACAGTATAGCAAATTATCCCAAAATTTAATGTTTTAAAGTAACAGACATTTATTTTGTGAAGCAGAAATATAAAGGAGGCTCACATCCACTGTACTTCAATAATACATATATTTTTTAATTTGGGTAAGGCTTAGTGAATTCTCAGTCTCTAGGTCCCTCAAAGGCTGCAGTCAAGAAGTAGAAGCAAGCTGCAGGCATCTCAAGAGTTAGCTAAGGAAGGATTAATTTCCAAAATCAGTCATGTGACGGTTGATGGAATTCAGTTCCTCACAGGCTGTTAGACTGCAGGCTGACATTTGGTCAGAGGCCATGACAGTTTCCTTAGCACACAGTCATCTCTATAGGGTAGCTTGCAAATGGCAGCCAGCCTTCCTCAGAATAAGCAAGGGAGAGGGCAAGAGAGAGTGAGCAATATAAAAGTCACGGTCTTATAATGATCTTGGAAGTGACACTTCATCATTTTTGTCATATTCTGTTTGTTAGAAGTGAATCCCTAGGTCTAGTCTGCAATCAGGGGAAGGGGATTATAGGAAGGCAGAAATACAGGAAGTAGGGATCACCAGAACTCATCTTAGAACACTGCCTACCACCAATATTAAGCCTGAATTTGCTAACCACTGGGTGGCGGGGGGGGCGGGGGAGGGGGGAGAGCCATTTGATTGTTTACATATGACAGGCATAGTGCTAAGGATTTTACATGAAATAATTCATTAATTTAGGAAAGCTCTATAAGGTGAGTGTGATTAATACATACATTTTAAAGGTAGAGGCTATAAACTGAGGCTCAGAGTTGTAAGCCAACTTTTTCAAGATTTCTCAACTGGTCTGAGGCAGACTTTGACTTTTATTGACTATTCTTCCCAACCTTGTTCTGCTCTCTTGCAAACCCTTCTTTGTGATCAGTGATAGACATTTACAAAGATAGCTGGCTTGAATTTGGGTCACATCTGTGGCTGTAAGAGAGAACACAATAAGCCTGGCTATTTAAGAAGAGAAACATAACTGACACATAACAAACTTTTTTTTTTTTTTTCCTATGCTGGGAACTAGAGATAGAAGTTAGTCAGATGTGCAGAGCCTGGAGCCTGCTTTGGACTTTGTGTCTCCCTCCCTCTCTGTCCCTCCCCTGCTCATACTCTGTCTTTCTCTCTTTCAAAAATAAGTAAACATTAACAAAAAATTTACAAAAAAGAAGTTAGTCAGGTGTGGACATTACCTTCCCAAAGCTACTATGTGGTAGGGAGATCGAAATGTTAAGATCCTGGTAGAGGGCAGAATGACCAGTGATGAATTCTACGTGGAAGAAGGAGCATCAGGACAAGATTTGATCACTCATTTGCCCAAGATGGGCCAGAATGTGGTTTCTGACCATGGATCATTCTTAAGAAACCTACCACACAAAATGAAGGTGGCCCCCTCACTGCTGTGTCAGTGAGCACCATGAGAGGAACTAGAACTCCACCGATGGTCCAGCAATAACAAGGACTCCCCCTCACCTTAGTAGTCAACAGACCCAGAAATTCTGTCTCCATCTGACAGTGGTGAGATGGTCCTCTTAGCATCTTGCACTGCTGGAGCTGTGTAAGAAAAAGCTAACTGAAATAAGAGGTTTAAAGAAGATCCAAAGTCTCATGATGTCATATAAACATAAGTAGTTTTCAGTAAAAAAAAAAATCATTCTTCATGCTAAGGACCAGGAAAATTTAAAACAGAACTGAAAATGACAGTGAATTGATGCTACCACAAAGACTGCAGAGATATTAGAATCCCCTTACAAAGATTTTAAACCATACATGATAAAAATGCATCCATGAACAATGATGAATATGCTTAAACAAACAAATAAAAATATTCACTAAAGGGGCACCTGGGTGGCTCAGTCGGTTAAGTGTTTGACTTTGGCTCAGGTCATGATCTCATGGTTGGTGGGTTCGAGCCCCACATCAGGCTCTGTGCTGATAGCCAGCTCAGAGCCTGGAGCCTGTTTTGGTCTCTGTGTCTCCCTCTCTCTCTGACCCTCCTCTGCTCACGCTGTCTCTCTCTGTCTCAGAAATAAACATTTAAAAACTTAAAAAAAATATTCATTAAAGAAATAAAAAATTTCAGCAAAGAAATATAAAGCAGGGCCAAATGGAAATTTTAGAACTGAATAATAAAATAACCAAAATATGACTCAAGAGATGAGCTGAACAGCAGAAAAGAGGTGACAGAGGAAAGAATCAGTGAAGAAAAAATAAAATAATATAAATTACCAATCTCAATTACATGGAGAAGTTAGAATAGAAATCAAAATGAACATGGCTTCAAGAACCTGTGGCCCTGAAACAAATATCTACTATATATGTCACTAGAATCTTGGAAGGAGTGGAAAAGGAGGGCAAAGTTGAAAAAAATGTTTAAAGAATTAATGGCTGAAAACTTCCCAAATTTGACAAAATATATAAACCTATAGATTCAAGAAGCTGAGTGAAACACTCAGGATAAACTCAAGTAAATCCACAAAATATACCCAAAGCAGGCAGAAGAAAATAAATAATAAAGATAAATAAATCAATGAGATTGAAAATTAAAAAAACAATAAACCATTAAAACAAAAAGCTGGTTCTTTGAAAATATCAGTGAAATTTACAGGATTCCTGTAAGTCTCTTGCAAGATTGACAAAGAAAAGTAGAAAATAAAAACCACCAATATCAAGAGTGAAATGGGATATTACTAAAAAAAAACCTGGAGAAATTAAAAAATACAATAAAGGAATTTTGCAAAAATCTCAAAATATATAAATTTGGCAACTTATACAAAATGTTCCATTTTTTTGAAAAATACATTTCAACAATTATGAAATAGATAATTTGCATAATTTTATTACTTTTAAGGAATTGTATTCTTTTCTTTCAGGATCCTGTGCATTTAACTATACAATAGCATTTTATTTTATTTTTTAATGAAGTATAGTTGACAGGGAAATTAAATTCTTTATTTTTAGTGATTACAGAACTTTAAAAAAATTTTTTCAAATCATTTATTTATTTTTATTTAAACCCAAGTTAGTTAACTTATAGTGTGCTAATGATTTCAGGAGTAGAATTTAGTGTTTCATCACTTACATATAACACCCAGCGCTCATCTTAGCAAGTGCCCTCCTTAATGCCCATCACCATTTAGCCTATCCCCCCACCTACCTCCCCTCCAGCAACCATCAGTTTGTGCTCTATATTTAAGAGTCTCTTATGATTTGCCTCCTTCTCTGTTTTTTATCTTATTTTTGCTTTCCTTCCCCTATGTTCATGTGTTTTGTTTCTTAAATTCCACATGAGTGAAATCAATATTTGTCTTTCTCTGACTGACTTATTTTTGAAATTTTATTCTTAATTTAAAAATTATCCCCTAAATAATCTCCAGGCCCAGATGCTTTCATTGGAGAATTCTATCACATTTAAGACACACAATTTAATAATTAAGATCAATTCTATACAATCTCTACCAGAAAACTTAAGAGGAAATCATACTTTCCAAATGATTTTATAAGGCTAATATTTCCCTGATAACAAAACAAAGATAATACAAAAAAGAGAGTAATAGTTTGATATTTTTCATGATTATAAATGCAAAATCCGTATCAAAATACTACCCTTTATAATCTACAATATATAAAAAGAATTATGAACCATGACCAAACAGGGTTTATTTTAGAGATGAAAGGCTGGTTCAATGTTAAAAAAATCAATCAATTATAGTCCATAATATTAACAGGCAAAGGGTAATCATGTGACTATACTGGTCAATGCAGAAAAAGCATTTGACAAAACATAACACTAATTCTTCATAAAACTCTTAGATAAATGGGGGAAAGGGGAATATCCTTGACTTGATAAAGCACATCTATTTTCAAAACCTTCCTGCTAGCATAAATAATAGTAAAAAATTGAATACATTCTCCCTAAGATTGAAAATAAGGCAAAAATGTCCTCCTTCACTAATTTTATTCAACATACTACTGAAAGTTCTAGCCAGTGAAATATGGCAAGAAAAGGAAACAAAACACATATAGACCAGAAAAGAATAAATAGTAATGTTCCTTTATGCAGATGACATAATTATCTATGTAGAAAATCACAAGGTGTCTACAAAAATACTCATACAACTAGCGAGTTCAGCAAGGTTTCAGGATACAAGGTAAACATACTAAACTCAATAGTATTTATTTCTATACTACCAATGAACATATGGGCACCAAAGTTAGATATAACACCATTTACAATCTTTCAAAAAATTAAATACTTATATGTAAATCTAACAAACTCTTTATAGGATTTATTTGCTGAAAATTACACAATACTAATGGAAGAATAAAAGAAAACGTAAATGAATGGAGAGAAAATGCCACATTCATGGATTGGAAGACACAACAATGATGTCAGTTCTCCCCAAACTGATATGCAGGTTTAATGCAATTACTATCAAAACCACAGCAGGATTTTATATAGGTACAGATAGGCCTATTCTAAAATTCGTATGGAAGACCTAAAATAGCTAAAACTGGATAAAGAGCACAGGGAATCTCTCTGTCTTATTTCTTACAAACCCATGTGAATCTACATTATCCCAGAATAAAAGGATTAATTTCTGGAAATTGGGAAAAACCCATAAAATGTGGTGGTGGCGTGGGGAGAAAGGATGGCATCGGTGTCTTCTGTGAACTCCTAAGATTTATGCTGTCCTATATCCAGAACTACCCCAGGATCCTTCCACGTGGAGAGAAGCTGAGCCCTGCAGAGCAGGGGTTTTGTTTTGCATTTCTCTTTAGAAAGAATGAACTTAAGGGGCATTGAAACTACAAGGTAGCCACACAAAGTGATGATGTGGATGTGATCACCAACTTAAAGGCACTGAACAGAGATTGTGAGTGCAATTCCGTACTTCCAGAGATTCAGTAACTGTATACATTGTAGAGATCTTCCACGTTCCTTCTTTTATGGAATATTAGGAAACCCCACTTAAAGAAAAGGAGACACCATGCTTGGGAACCACAGGACAACTGTTCATCATTCCAAGCAACTGGGAGCTGCTAGCCTATGCCATCTAATTAAGGGTCACCTTAGAAAGAATTTCGAAATACGTGGAGAATAAAGCTCAGAAAGACTAGAATAGGCCTCTGACATAGAAGGGAAATGGGTTTTGCTAAACATATTTCTTTCAAAACAGAATGTAAGGAAATACACGTCAGAAGAAATGCAGAAGTGGCCAACTTACTCATCTCAGTCACAGTGACAGGGAGCTAAGATTTGACTCATTTTTCGTCTTTAGTCCCAGGTTTTTCCCATAATATCATACTATTTCTCCCAAGAAGCGCTAGTAGATCATAAACTGTTGTTGGGTCAACCTTATTTCACTTTCTACTGCCCCAAATTTGAGAATAATTTACAAAAAACAAAAAGATAAAATATATGTATACTCATCCATAACTTACCATAGAAATAAGAAAGAAAGAAAGAAAGAAAAGAAAGAAACAAAGAAATGAAGTGGGAAACAAAGAAAGGAGCAGCTAGAAGACCAGGAACTAAGTCTCACTACTATCATGAATACTCTTATGATTTTAGTCAAGTCCACCATCTTTGAGTGCACTTCATGCCTTCATTCCTATTCCTGGAGCTTTTGTTTTAAGATCAAATGAAGTAAAACAAATAGATACAATTTTAAGAGTTAAAAGCACCAGAAGTAGGATACATCTATTATTAAATGATAATTGTTGCAAAAAGAGAAATCAAAGTACCATACATCCAATAAAAAATACATCTCCTGCCTGAGATGCCTATCCCAGATCATGCCTGAATTTCCAACTTTCTTTACCTGTCTCCTAAAGCCTCTCAGTTGTAAATCTCAATAAAACCTTCAAAGGGCAATTTGGTAGAAAAATGTTTTAGCTAAATGCCTTTTGCAATGATATGTCAAAGAGGATTTAATTCTCTTGCTTATGCTTCTCTCATCTTACAAGAATGTCGAATACGCAAATATCCCTCTCTGGATGGTTCCTCAAGCAGAACAGAGTTGGCTTCCAGTTGATGATCAATTTAACTCCCATGCACACTAAAATGTATTTTCAAGAACTGTGAGAGAGAGAGAGAGAGAGAGAGAGAAAGAAAGAAAGAAAGAAAGAAAGAAAGAAAGAAAGAAAGAAAGAAAAAGAAAGAAAGAGGTGGAAGTGCAGAAAATCTTTTAAGAATCTGAGTTTTTGCTTTCATCCATTTCTCAAGAGTTCAAATCTGTTTTTATGAGCAAGATTTAATGGATGTGACATTGCATGTCTTGCTGCTTTTACACCTGTTACCCACAGCCAATATAAGCCAGATCATCAGTGCTTAATCAACAGAAACAATACCACAGGTCTGATAAATAATGGTGTAAAAACAGACTATGGAGACAGGATGAAATAAACCAGTGTGGGCTTATTAGGAGAAATGTACAAGGCAATGGCGGTGGCCCAGCTTAAGGTGGCTGGTAATAGAAATTAAGAAAATGAAATTTAAATATAATGAAAAGTTTCTGTTTGCCTATCTCTCTCCTTTGCCTTGGGCACAGCTGTGGATGTATCTAAAAGTTTTCACAATCTGTATCCTTTCTGAAAGTCTTTAGTAAGAACAACAACCTAGATACGAGAAAATGACTAAATGGCTCCTCTGATTTGTTAATGGAATGCTATTATTTAAGACTTTACAAAGATGGAATGAGCCAGCTAGAGTATCAGACAATGAACTACATGTTCCCCAAAATGGAGTGACATTACCTTGTCCTAACACCTCTTCAATTCGTTCCTGTTGCTTGCCCTTCCCCAAGTACCACCATTCTTCTAGGGACACTTTTTCCCTATAATAAGGCCAAATTGATGTTGCTTCTTTGCACCAATTCCCTGACTTTGCAAAGAACAAGTTGGTTATCTCTCCACGTGGGATCCTTTCAAGTATTGGAAATGAACTATCACCCTCTGGGTTGTTTTTTCTCACAGCTATAATAAAATACACACAAAAAAGTATATACATTTTAATTAGATTACATAAAAAAAGAATGAAAGAGGCACACTAAAATGGAACGAAGAGGATATGGATGTTTTTTCTTTTCTATATTTTCCAAATGTTTTCCAAGAGTTTGTGAAATTGCTTAGGTAATGGGGAAAATATATGAAAATGAAAAAGACAATATAAGCTTTCCCCCTGAGAAAAAAACTGTAAGTAGAAAGAGAAATGAATATACATTTGCTGAATTTTGGCAAAAGAAGAGATTGTATAAAGCATATTTTTCCTTGGTAAACTGAGTTTTCCATGATAAAACTGAGGCCAGAAGAGGTAAGGGGTTGACCATAGTGACTGATTTAGATGAGCAGCCATGGTCTTAAATATTAGCCTTTTGATTCCCAGACTAGCATTTATTTGGTCACACAGAGTCATGTAGATTGCCTTAAAGCCATGGTATTGTGGGGGGTTTTCAATTTCCTTAGCCCAGCTGGTTACTATTACTTAGATTGCTTCTCTGGGTTCATTCTTTGGTAATAGAAATTAAAAAGACAGAATTTGGAGAGATTATGAAAAAGTCCCATTTTCCCACGTGTCTCTTCTGCTTCGCACAACTGTGGAGATATCTAATGTTTTTCACATTTGTGTTCTTTCTGGAAGAGTCATTAGTAAAACATCAACCCAGAAATGTCAGAATGGCCTCCTTGAGTTTGCTAATGGAAGGATAACATTGAGGACTTTATAAAGACAGAAGATGGCATGGGGCACTTGAGTGGCTCAGTCATTTGAGCCCCCGACTCTTGGTTTCAGCTTAGGTGATGATCTCATAACTTGTGGGTTTGAGTCCTGCATCAGGCTCTGTGCTGACAGTGCAGAGCCTGCTTGGGATTCTCTCTCTGCCCCTATCCTAATTGCTCCCTCCTTCTCTCTCAAAATAAATAAACTTTAAAAAGATAGAAGATGACAGTTAGTAAAACCTCTCAAGTTTTTATGATTTGAGTTATACACATGCCCATTTTAATGCCCTATGCCAAGAATGTCAAGTAAGAACCAAAGCATTTATCCAGCTCCCATTTGTTCCAATTTATCAACTAACCAGGTTTTTGGAACTTCAGGTGTCTATCCTGAGAAGACAGGTAAACACAGAAATGAAGCAGCCTAGACATAGAGTGATGTTACCAGTGCCTGTGTGGGGGTAAACCCAAGTAATGTGCTCTACTCTGGTTCTACACTACCTGAATTCTCCATCAGTGTTAAGTGCCAGTGGCCCACAATGATGACCTGTTTGATGACCCTTCTTTTTCTTCCTTACTTCCCTTCCAGTACTTTCTGGAATCACTTCCTAGTAAGCTTTTAACACACACAACTTTGTTTTAGGATCTGTTTCTGGGAAAATATAATCTATCACAACCCCTTCTACATATCTGCACACACCTGAATACACACATAGGACCACACCTATAAAGGTGTGTCACATTATAGGCTGTTTCTCCAAAGTTTCCCATTAAACACCTGAATTTAGAAGGTAAGTGAGCTGACTTGCCATTAAAAGTCACTTTACTAAATCAGTCCATGGACATTACTAAAAATGTCTGGGCCTTCCAGATAAGGAAGATAAATTAACCTATGAAAATGCCAAAATATGCTGCTTTTGCTCCCCTCCATGGTGCTTTGGAATTTGTTCTCTTGGGGGAGAGTTTAAGAAACAGTATGCAATTTCACTTCAGTATTGATTAACAACTTATGAAATGATCTAACAATGATCTAGTAGACTCTCGTCCATGGGTGCTATTGCAAATCTTGAGCATCTATGGTAGGACGCCAAACAATCAGACCAGCAGCAGGGAGCCTGGGGATATCTGAAGTGTCCTGAGAATGGACTTAGGGAAACCAGAGTAGCCATGAGGCCTTAGAAAAATGGCTCTTTACCAACCAGCTACGATACAGAAGGTTTAAATATTTTATGACTAGTTTGACTGTCAGGGTAGGTCCCATCTGAATATCATGCCTTGAGCAAGGCCAAGGCGACTAGCATCTAGCAGGTGCTCACCACTCTGCTTCTGTTTGCTGCCACATAATGAAAGCTGGAAAGTGTCAAAGACTAACAGGTGCCAGGTAACTAAAGCCAGTTCCTTTACCTCAAGGGAGGCTCCAGACCTTCCGTGGGCTCAGGCTGCGGCTGGGATTTCTATAGCTGTGTACTAATTATCTCCACCCTCCTTTTCCCTTGCCTTACTTCCCCTACACCCTCACTAGTTCCTCCTGGAGGCACACCAATACTGACCTCAGGGTCTGTCTCTTGGAGACCCTGGCCTAAGAAACTCTGTAAGCGGCAGCTATTATTTAGCTCTGAGTATAATGGATTCCACTTTTTTCCCTTCCTTGACCTCGTATGAGGCTCCACACTGACCCTTAATGGTTGGTATATTAATGTTTATTTTGTGTACAGAGCCTCTGTTCCAATCCCAGAAGATATTGCATCTCCAAGTTTCAGAGCTTGGTTTGAAAAATCACCAAGTCTGTGTCTATTGATTTAGCTGTATCTGCAATGAATTGGTGCTGCTAAATTCCATGCAGATGTGGAACTGCCCAAAACATGATGTTCTTTCAGAGGAAATGGTTCCCCTACAGTGCCCTTAGCCAATGTCTGCACATCTTTCATAGTAGTGGTACTAGTACCACTAATAATAATAATAATAGCTATCATTCACCAAGCGCTTACTAGAAGTGGGTCTCTAGAAGGAATGTTATATGCATTACATAATTTAGGTCTCAGAGAAACATTCCAAAATGAACATCATTAACTCCAATGCACTTTGGGGGAAACTGAGACAGCAAGCATTAAGGAATTTTCCAAATGTCACACTTCTACCATTGGGTAGAGCCAGGCTATGGGTTCCCAACTATTTAGTACCAAAGTCTGGTTCTGATCCCACTGCTAATTGTGTCTCCCCATAGGGAACTAGGACTCCCCATGGGATTGAGCTTCCTGCCATGGATGGGGCAAGGATAGAGCCCAGGTTATTACCTTCAATAGCTGACAGCTCCTTGGACCCAGCTGAGCCCTGCTTGTTTTTTTTCCTGTTATCAAGACCCTTGTGAGAGCAACCTAGGTGCAAGCTGTCTATTTTCTGCCCTATCGGGGCCCTGCTCAGACACCCACTGTCCCCCAATTACATTATTCCTTCATGTAGTCCCCATAGTCAGCTGTCTTGTTATCCTTTTTCTGATATGCTCAAAAAGAATGCTCACATGAAGGCATTTCTAGGCAATGTAAAATTTACAGAAGCAAGCATATAACAATTTATATGGGAAGCAATTAATACATGTAGGGGTCTGCTTCCTCTTTGAACTACCCCCACACTCATTGCTCAGCTGGTCAACTCCCTTCTTCTCACAAAATATTAAAATTCTGTCTCTTATGTGGATGTGGAAGCCAGTCTGAAGCTGACTTCATACTACAGTCACATATCAAAGGCTTTTTTTCAGAAGAGCCAGCCTTCTCCCACAAATTAATTTCTTGAAGCTGTTGCTAAGAAGATAAACATTTCTTTCTTATGTTACTTATGTAAAGTTAAGTAAAGCTATCTAAATTGGGTAATGGAGCGCCATTTACACCATCTTCCTGACCCACAGAAAATGCAGAGGACTGAGATGTATGGCTTCTTGATGCCCTGTCATCTCTTGTCATCCTCCATATATTAAGCAAAATAAAGAAAATCAAAACAGAGTTCAAAATCTGTGGTCAATCAAACGTGTTTATACTGAAAAAACCCTCAATAATTTTAATGTATACACAGAATATGTTATAATATAATGTTATCCACAGGACAGCTATAAGACTTCATTCTAGTTACAAAAACTCTGTCATGTACTACAAGTTTTTGTAGTGGCCCAACCATGAATTCAGGTCTAAAGTTGTATGATGAATGTTTTTTATTGGCACCAGGTTATCTCTTTGAGTATAAGTTTGAACTCATTTGAGAAAATATCCAGTTCTAAATTTAAGACCCTCCATGAATGGGAAAACCTGACTAAATGGGCCTCTCTCTCCCTTATCTAATCACTGTAACATGCCTTGGATAAGTATCAGCCCAAACAGCAAGACCTATTCCTATTTGAATTTTTTTAATGTTTATTTACTTTTTGAGAGAGAGAGACAGACAGACAGAATGTGAGTGAGGGAGGAGCAGAGAGAGAGGAAGTCACAGAATTCAAAGCAGACTCTAGGCTCCGAGCTGTTAGCACAAAGCCTGATGCAGAGCTTGAACCCACAAGCCATGAGATCATGACCTGAGCCAAAGTCAGATCACTTAACAAACTGAGCCACCCAGGTGCCCCAAGACCTATTCCTATTTGAGTAAAAGCACCCCTTACATAGACACCAACCAATTTATAGGATCATATACACAAAAGACAGAACATTTAGGGAAAAATATACAACCTGGATAAATAAATGGGGAGATACATTTAAACAGACCAATTTCTTTCAGGACTGTCCCTAAACAATGAATCAGTCTGTCCAATTACTGCTTTTATTCAGTTGTGTCAACAAATAAATCCTTCCCTATAGGAAGACTCTCTTGCTGTGTATACTACCTGTATTTGAGGAATCACATCAACTTCAAATTAAGGAAGCATTCTACATCATACCATTCAAATTGTATGATATTTTATGAAGGATGAGTTTCCATAGAATATTGAGTTACTTGACAAGAAAGTGCCACAGAAAAATAAAACAATTGAAACTCTAGGCCACCCTAAATGAAGCTCCTCTTAAAGGGAATTATAGAGTACACTCAAGTTTGTGGTTTTCACTGGAAACAGTGGGTAGCATCAATGCCTTGCCAATGAGAAATTTAAAAGAGGAAGTGTCATCCCTTTATTTTCCAAAGGTATGAAATGATAGAGCTTCTTATGTGAAATAGGTATCATCCAGCTATGGACTGTGGTAGAGAGGCTCTAAAGACAATGGTTACCAATTCATTCCTGTTCACACTGCACCTCACATCAAAAAGTGGGACCTAAGGGACGCCTGGGTGGCTTAGTCGGTTAAGCGTCCGACTTTCGCTTAGGTCATGATCTCACGGTTCGTGGGTTCGAGCCCCGCGTCGGGCTCTGTGCTGACTGCCAGCTCAGAGCCTGGAGCCTGTTTCAGTCTGTGACTCCCTCTCTCTGACCCTCCCCTGCTCACGCTGTCTCTCTCTCTCTCTCCTAGAAATAAATAAAAATATTAAAAAAAAAAAAGTGGGACCTAATTCCCCTTCCCCCAAAACTGTGCTAGCCTTAGTGACTTGCTTGACCAGCAGAATGCTGTAAAGTGACATTCTGAACTTCCGAGGCTAGATGTTTTGAAGATTTTACCTGGGACTGTTGGATGCTTACTCTCTGAACTCAACTTCTGTGCTGTGAGAAGCCCAAACCACAAGGAGACCACTTGTTGGTGTACCAACCAACAACCCTAGGTGAGCTCCCAGTCAGCAGCTAGCATCAAATGCCAACCATGTGAGCAAGCCATCTTGGATGTCTGGCCCAACCAGACCTTGAGATAACTGCATCCTGATGTGCCTTCTGACCACAAGTGGATGAAAGACCCAAAGTGAGAACCACCCAATTGAGCCAAGTCAACCCATAGAATCCTAAGACATACTAATATGTGGTCATGTTATGTTATAGCTTCAAGCTACTAAATTACAATGTGGTTTGTTACATAGCAGTAAGGAGAGAAAACAAAAGAGCAAAAAAGAAGTTTCTGGAAGGTCTATCAAATTACACATAGGAGATCTCTCTTGCTCCTTCAAAATTTGCATGGTAAGAGAGAATCTAACCAAGGGATGTGTGTTCTGAAAAAATTCCCCAGTGTGGCTTTTTGACATAACCTAGTTAATGTGAGACAGAGTTGTAGCTTGCAAACGTTAAGCATTAAATTTTGAAACTCTGTCCTTGAGTGAAGAAATAGTGAGGTCAATCTGCTAATTTTATAAATAAGAGGCTATAAGAGATGGTAAGTGATTATGTGAGGATAGAAATTACTCAACTGGTATAGCATCAAAGTGATCTTTGAGTCATTTAAAGCTAATCTTTAGTTTATCCCATGAAATATTACTTCTTGATATAAATTCAAAATTTGAGAGTTTAAGCCTTCAAGTGCTGCCTGAACCCCTTGAATCTTTTCATGGCCAATGCCTTTCATTTGAATAATTCAATTTTGAATTATTTAGTGGAATAATAATTAGTAATGAAAAGAAGTATTACCTCATTCCTTTATATAATTTATAATAGGTGATATATCTTTATTTACTTAAATCATATTAATATTTTTGGTTTAGATGAACAGGGGTTGGAAAACTTTTTCGGGAAAGAACCAGAGAGAATATTTTAGGGTTACATAAAGCCTCTGATACATATTCTTTCTTCTTCTTCTTCTTCTTCTTTTTTTTTTTTGCAAACTTTTAGAAACATAAAAAACATTATCACCTCTGGGGTATACAAAAGGAGGCTGTGGATGTACTTGGCTCATATGCTCTAGATTGTTAACCCCAGATTTAGAAAAAGAGTTTATACATAAAATATACAATAACATGAGAAATTTATTGTGTTACATGAATAAAAAGAAATATTGTTTGTTGAGTGTTATTTTTACAATACCTGATTAAACAAAGTTAAGCTAGTTTCTTTATTGTAGGACTACTAGAACTTTTAGTTTGTGAACAAGAGCATTTGGATGGCTCGATCAGTTAACTGTCTGACTTCCTCTCAGATCATGATCTCACTGTTCATGGGTTCAAGTCCCACGCTGGGCTCTGTGCTGACAGCTCAGAGCCTGGAGCCTGTTTCAGATTCTATGTCTCCCTCTCTCTTCTCCTCCCCCACTTATGCTCTGTCTGTCTGTCTGTCTCTCTCTCAAAAATAAATAAATATTTTTTAAAACGTTAAAGAATCTTTAGTTTGTGGATATGTATAGGAAATCACCAAGAGATTGATGTAGCGTTTGACAGTTTCTAAAAAATTATTAACTTTAGAAATAACATTTGTAATATCATCTTAAAGGAATAGCATTTTCCAAAAACTTTTCTTGGAAACCCACATTTAGGCTAATTGAATAAAATCTCAGTTCTAAGAAAATTACTGAGGGGTACGTATGAGCTAATGAGAAGGCTGAAATACCAACTTCCTTTTAGTCCAGCACACAGTGAGCTCTGGTTACTGAGGTACTGGTTGGAGCTGTTTGCATGTTGAAATTTAGTTCCTGAAATCATTCTGGATCAAATGCCTATTGTACATCACTGTAAAGCCCTACTTTTTCACAAGAAAGCCTTCTCAAATGTGTCTGCCAGTTTCTTACAGATAGCAGGCAGATGTTTTGGTCAGACCAAAACAACAGCATCCACACTCAAAAACTAACTGCCTGCTCAGAAAATTACCTCTGTGACCAAGAAGTTGCCAAGAACAAAGTCAAATTTTCCTTACTTTTTTTAAAAATGCATCTGACAGCTTCAAAATAGAAATGAATAAGAAGGTTATTTTCCCCCTGATGTGATAAAAGCCTTGATAAAAGAGGAATTAAAATGATTGGCTCAGATGTGACATTTTGGTGACCTCCACTTTTGTTGACCATGGAATTTTTTAAACCCCTTTTCTTGGGGTCACTAATATTTTACTCTACCAACAAAATTTTCATTTCTTTGCAGCTTTTCATTTTATCACTTGAATTTCAAGTTAGTGCCATAGAAGGAACACAGGTTTGTGTTGCAACTCAGTTATGCATTAATTATGTGACTTTAGAAAGTTCATTTCACTTCACCAGACCTCAGTTGTTTGTGAAACTTTTGGAAAAAATAAATGACGCATCAAAGTTAAATGACATGGCTATGTAGAGTTTTGTGGTTTTTTTTTTTTTTTTTTTTTTTTTTTACAAATAGTTTATTGTCAAGTTGGCTTCCATATAACACCCAGTGCTCATCCCCACAAGTGCCCTTCTCCATGCCCATCACTCCCCCTCCCCCCACACCCATCAATCCTCAGTTTGTTCTTAGCATTCAAGAGTCTCTCATGGTTTGCCTCTCTCCCTCTCCCACACTATTTCCCCCTTTCTCCCCCATGGTGTTCCGTTAAGCTCCTCCTAATCCTCCTATACGTGCAAACATATGGTATTTGTCCTTCTCTGCCTGACTTGTTTTGCTTAGCATAACACCCTCAAGGTCCATCCATGTTACTACACATGGCCAAATTTCATTCTTTCTCATTGCCATGTAGAATTTTTATCAGGTCATATACATGGTAGATAATGAAAAATTATTTATTTTCTTTGTTTTCCTTTTTTCCCTTTCCTGTTGCCTAATTAACCCTCAGTTCTAGGCGTGCACAACACAACACACTTAGAATAACACAAAAACTGACACTTTAAGTGTGAGTCCGCATTCCAAGATGATAAGCAGAGGCAGCTATGGCTCTGCAAGTTAGCTTTCGACATTCACAAGGATGTACCACAGCTTTGGAGGAAGATCCAGGAATTAGTGATCCCCAGGAGTGAGAGGCTGAATTTCAGAACAGTAAGTAGTAGGGAGATGGGTTTTTGAACACAACATTCTCACAGACGTGACTATTTTTGTGAGCTGTGCAGCATCTTAAAGACTTTCTACAATCTGAAAACCTTCCTTATCTTTTCTTGCCACTTAGCTATGTCTGCCAATTTCCATGATAGGGGCGCAGCACAACATATACGGTTAAGATACCCTCTTATGCTTCTTTTAGCAATTCTGGGCTGCGTGTTTGGAATTTATATTTTTTATATTTCTAACTTTATAAAAGCTCTCAAAGAAATGCAAACTGCCCAAATAACTGTCAACGTGATTCCAAGAATATAATTTCTCTATAGTTAACAGTGCCTATTCAGTGCCCATTCCTGAGCAAAAGTTGACCAGAACCAATTCTAGAAAAGATACACAGCATAAACAATTCAAATGCTACTGGGGGGGAAATATTTCAAAGAACTGCCTTCCTAAAAGCAGCAGTTTTGCAAGTGATTTTGACCTAACTTTGAAAGCATAGATCATTCTTATGTTTATTACTTTAAATTTGTTTAAAGTACAGAAAAAGAAAAACTTCAAACTTTTTTCTTTGAAAATACTATAGCATTGACAAATTTAGTACAAGAAAAGAAGACTCCAGATTAATTGAATAATGAGAAGCGATATAAGAAGCCTAGCAAATTAATATAAAGTAAATGCAGCAATATGTTAAAAAAAACTAAGACAGAATATCCAGGTGGGACTAAATATTAAAATGCAGGAAGTATCAATATCGAACCGAGACTGAATTCATCATGATATATACGTTCATATGTGCTATAAAGGTCTTTAATAGGAGTCAAAATCCATTTTTGATTTTAAAATAAAAACACTATAAAGTAGGAAAAAAATAATGCTTAGAAATATAAATGATCATAACCCAAAGTCAGCCCTAGTTTTACTGGGGAAACACTACTAAGCATCTTCACTAATGTTACAAATAAAATAAGGATGCTGCTGTCACTATTATCACTTAATGCTGCTCCAGAAATACCAACCAATACAATTAAACAAAATAAAGACAAAAATTACAGTGAAAAGCCAAGATATGAAATGACTGTGTACAGATGTTAATATGGAAAATTAGAATCTAATTAAAAACTGCCACAAACCATTTGAAAATTCAAAAATTATCTAGGCACAGACGTAATACACAGAAATCAGTAGCATTCATGCGTTCAAATAATCAGAAGACACAGTGGAATACAAGACACCCTGCAGAGTAGCAGCCAAAAAATATAAATGAACAAATTTAACAAAAATATACACAATCTGTAAAGAAATATTTTGCAACACTAGTGAAATACAAGAAAACAGAGATTAAAAATGGAAAGAAATCCTATGTTCTTAGCATCCTATGGTATTAAGCATACTGGGGCTGGCTATAAATTGAAGGTGATCCACAGGAGAAACTGAAGAGTTTTATAGTTGGAACTAGGTAAACTTACTCTAAACTTCATATGGAGAAATAGCCAAGCAATAATAATCTCAAAGATTTTGGAACATTATTGTATGTTGGAACACTAAGGAGAGAGGACTAGAGCCAGTAGATGTTGAAGCATATTAAACAGCCACAGTAATTTCAATAGTGTAGAACCAACACCTGAATAAGACATGAATACTTGAAGTCCAGAAATATCTATACACACATGGCAATTAAATATGGAAGAAAGATAACATTTCAGTTCCAGGAGCAGAGATGGAAGCTTATTTAACAAATATTTTGGAACAGCTTAATAGCCTTCTGGGGGAAAGAAAGTATATATATCTAAAACTCTATATCTTAACTTTAAAATAGAACAAATTTCAGACTGATTAAAAAAACCCTTATTGTAGAAATAAAATCGGAAAATTACTGAAAGAAAATATACAAAACTTTTTGAATACAATTTTGAAGACAAGGCTCTTTGGTCTGATAAAATATGTAGAAAGTTTAAAAAGAAAGGTAATTAAACTATATTAAAGTTTCTTCTTTAATTATTTCCAAAGCACTATATACAAAGTCAAAAGTCAAACTATAAATTTGTAAAAGATATTTGTGGCTCATATCACAGAAAATTAATTCCTTTAATATGCAAAGAGTTTCTACAAATCAATTTAAATAATAAAACCAAAAACTCAATAGAAAAAGTGAACAATCTCACAAAGGATGTGACTTAAGGGTCATTAAAAAGTTTGAAATATTGAAAAAAATGTTAGCTTCACCTACTATGGAAAGGCTGCATATTAAACTTTGACACTAACATGAACAGATTAGGAGAGATCATAAAGTTTGAAAACAGGTTATGCAGATCATCGTGAAGAAAGTCAACGTCTTTCGTTGCCAGTAAAAGCACAAATTGGAACAACCTCTATGCATGCTAAAAGATGTATCAGAATTAAAGATGCATATACCCTTTGAAATAACAATTCACCTTCTAGGAATGTATTCTATAGATATGCATGTGCCAAAGATAGATATCCAGCTTCATTTCTTGGACCACTGCTTGTAGCTGCAAAATATCATAAACGACCTACAGGTCTATTTACAAGGATAAGTGAATAAATTATGGGCTACCATATAATAAAATACTACATAGTGACTTAAAATAAACAAAACTTGCACATCTGTTTGAGCTAATATGGAACGATAACCTTTAACCATATCACAATGTAGAACTGCATGTACAATATGTACTATTTGTGTGATTACAGAAAAATAATATAGATTCTTCCAGAAAGGTACACAATTGACTGGTAGTTCTTAGTACCTCCAAGGAGGGCAAACTTGAAGCTCCAGAACAAAGAAGGAGGGTGACTAACACAAATCCTCTTCATAGACTTTGATCCCGTTTCTCCAGGTCTTATTCAACATGACTAATATGGATTTTCTGTTTTTTTCCTCTTGTTTTTCCTTCCTGTTTGGGGGTGATTTATGAAAAAAAGCAGCTATATGCTGTCATTTTCAAAGGAGAAATTTCCATTCCTTGTTTGCCTTTTGAATTTTTAACCAATGCCTCTATCACCTAGTCAAATAAGAGAAATAATTTAAAAAAACAAGATTAGCAAAAGTCAAATGTTTAATTTTGGTTAATGAGCCCACCTAATTTTTGGTCATTGTTACAATCTAGCAAAGTCCTAGGGTCTTAGACCCACCATATGAGGCAGGGGAGGAGAAAGAGGGGATGGTCTGTAGAATTCATTCTTGTTTTCACTTTAATAAAGGATTTTTTTTCAAGTTTACCTATTAGTGCTCAGAGTGGAAGATTTCAGTAAAAACAGATTCTGCTATTAAGTGTATAAACTGTTCCTGCAGTTTATAGCACCGTAGAGGCACTTTTAGATAATTGGTTACCCTACATTTAAGGCTACTAAGCCTAAAGTATAATTTTACTATTTCAGATTATTTCCATGGTTCGTAATTGTTATGTGTTTATTATTTACACCTATTTTTTACAGTTTTTAGATTTACTTGAGGCTGAGCCCTTGATTGGGAGTGCACTTATTCTGCTTGTTGTCTGTTTATTTACTGTTGTGGTTTCCTTGAATGCCTTCTGGTGAAATTGGGAAGTTGCCTTAAAATGTCTAAATTTTGTAAGAAAATCCATGATCCAATGAGATATCCAATACAGCCATACATTATAATTTCCCAGCTCTAGACTTTCTTAGTATTTGGCTTAGTTGCCTCAGTAAGTAATTATACATTTACTTTATATAAGACAACCAGCATTTTATGGATTGCTATGTTCTGGGGAAACATGCCAAGCAGGCTTCTTAATGTGAAAATATAATTTGTAGAACTCAGCAGTTTTAACCAACGAGTGAGTATTATGAGGTAGATTGCCAATCATAAAATAAGAGAGGAATAAAAATTCACTCTAAATTTATACATTTTCTAATTGCTACTTCGTAATCCTCTAACAGCCATGGAGTCCAGAATCCCACAGGGAGGCTGAGAGCAAAATGGAGTTTGTATATATGGCTCTTCTGCCTCCTCATCAAATGCTGAAGGCCTCGGGTTTGGTGTTGCGGGTTAAGAACAAAGAATGGGCGGATGAGATGTCATTTCTTCTCCTTTCTAGCCTATGCTATTACTTGCTCTGGCTTTCATAATCTATGCATTGTAGGTGAGAAGCATGTCAGAAGGGGCTGTATGTTCCATTAACTGGAAAAACAAACAAACAAACAAACAGTGAGAAACCAGAGCTGATAAATCTTGGATTTACTTCAGAATCCTTGGTGTTAGTGTTTCAAATAATGGTATTTCTTTATCCTACTTCTTTTGATAAACACCTTTTAGGTATTCACCTCACCAAGTAGGAATTGTGTCTACCAGGCACTGGAGACCAAATGATTACATACATTATGATCTTTGTTTTCTAGACTATTGATGGAGACAGATGTGGACACAGATCATGAGGGAAGCCCTATTGGTTTTTCTGGGCACGGCAGCACAAAGTGAGGTGAAATGGAGTCTGGGGCCTGGAGGTGGTGGGAGAAAGATTGTGGTGAGGAAATGGGGTGGTGAGACAAACTTCCTCAAAGATAAAATAGATTTGCTGCATTTAAATGGTTAGTAGACATAGGACTCAAAGAAGCATCTCCAGCTTCTAAACAACTACAGAGACTCCTTGGTTATTTAATAGGACAAAGACATAGGAAGCATGTGCAGGAGCAGCAGCAAAAAGTGAGGTCAGAGAGAGGCAGGACCAGACAGAAATCTCTGGCCAGGAGTGTACCACCTGTGATAGAAAGTTAAGCAAGCTTGTGGGGTTGGCTTTTCTCCCTCTCTTACTACAAAGCAGTGAGAAAATGGCAGGAGTTCATGGTCCTCAAAATTAGCCTGTGCTCAGCAGTCACTGAATTGCTAAAACCCTCTGACATGTATGTACTTCACCAAGCTAAAGTTACATCAGTTTTAAATTCTGCAGCTAATATCAGCATTGCATAGGAGATAGAGAGGTAAGGGGAAAGATAATGAGAGAGAGCGAGAGCAAGAGCAGAGAGGGAGAGAAAGTCATCTCCTATGACCTTTTTTAGTCATCACCCGAGATACCAGCCTGGGAGCTTTAGATCTGATGAGGAGTCTGCAGATACAGGAACGCTGTGTCTGCAAACTCAGCCTTGCACTCAGCTTGGCTGTGTGACTCAGGTTTCCACACACGGTGGCTATAAAGCAACAACTGAAAAGCCTATAAAAGAGTAAATTTTATTTGCCTCTAATTTCCCGAGTTTCAGTGTACATAACAATATGCACTCTGGCTGAAACTGCTGAGTTCTACAAATTATATTTTTGTAGATCATCTTTTGAAAAACTGCACATTCAGCACTGTCATCTTACAAGCCACCCAATGTTAAGGGCTGCCATCTTTGCACGCCCCAATTTTTTCCCTTAGAGAAAGAGAGCATGAGCATGAGCGAGACGGGGAGGGGCAGAAGGAAAAAGAGAGAAAGAATCTCAAGTGGGCTCCACACCCAGTGCAGAGCCCCATGAGGGTCTTGATCTCAGCCTGATGGGGTGAGATCAAGTTCCCTAACAAGCTCCAATTTCAATGATAATTTCTCAAAATCTGTAAATCTACTCTTGGATTTGCAAACATCCATGTGATGTGAGTTTGTTTATATACATGTACATGGACTGTATGTTACACTTTGTTGGCATTCTCAGCACCCAGAAAAGGGGTCTTTTGCACAGAGTAGGAATTTAATAAATTGAACAAATGAAGCACATGATGTTCCCGTAAAATTAGGCAGTTGTATTGAATTAAATATATATAACCATCTGGATCCAAAATTAGCCATCCAGAGTAGACACCTACAGGCTATCAACCTACCACCTGCAGTGAGGAGAGGGACACTTGGAGACTATCCAAATCAGTTTCCAAATTCCTAAGCAGGAATAAAAACAGACATGTATTTTGTCAGATGGGAAAATGTCATTCTGAAAACCATAATTGTGGGCTGCATTTTCCCAACAAATTATAGTAGACATCCAGAGACAGCTGCTTCTGTCTTTATTAAACATAAGGACATTACAGGAAAAAGACAAGCTAACCATTATCTAATTCTTTCCAGGTACTCCAGCCATGCCTCCAGTAAGTCTAGAAACCAACTAACTCATGAAAGTCCAGCCAAGTGACCACTTGAGAAATCATGAGGGATGGCTGATAACTGTCTCACAAGAGATCTGCTGAGCTCAGCTAATGCAATTTTGCTTGGAATTACAATCAAATTTTAGTCTCTCCATTAGGAGATAAAGAAGCTAGTATATCTTGAACTCATCTTTTCTCCCTCCTCCCATCACTGCCCTGCTCTCCTGGCCACGATTCCTTTAAGGTAATGGGAAAAGAGTCAGCATTTATTGCTGCAGGTGCTGAGTTCAGACAAAACTCCTTTTCCTTTGTCCATGTCCTTGTTCTCATGTTTGGAAAGAGCACTATCTGAAAATGCAGAATTAGCCCATCTGTTCATTGTTCATTTTCCTATCTGTGAACAGTCTGTCTTCTTTTTTTTTCTTAATATTTGTTTATTTTGAGAGAGAGTGAGCATGAGCAGGGGAAGCACAGAGAGAGGGGGAGAGAGAGAAAATCCCAAGCAGGTTCCATGCTGTCAGCACAGAGCCCAACACAGGGCTCTATCCCATGACTGTGAGATCACGACCTGAGCCAAAATCAAGAGTTGGACACTTAATCCACTAAGCCACCCAGGCATCCCAAGACTCTGACTTCTTATTTTATGTCTCTCATAGATGCTGGTGCAAAACTCATGGTATAATAGAATCATTGCCATCCTTCCTCATATTCCACCTTGTCTGGTAAAATGCTCCTGAAACCATAGGAAAAAAAACCAAAATCATAAAATGACCTCCTTCACTTTATTATTTTATAATGCAGGTGCTATGATATATGATAGTATTATATAGTTACTATAGCCAATTATGAATTTCCAAAGGGTATCTTAATTAAGAAAATAACTTCCTTGTTTTCCATACCAATTATGTTACAAAATGCTTGGGGTGCCTGGGTGGTTCAGTCAGTTGAGTCTCCAACTTCGGCTCAGGTCATGATCTCACAGCTAGTGGGTTTGAGCCCCGTGTCAGGCTCTGTGCTGACAGCTCAGAGCCTGGAGCCTGCTTTTGATTCTATGTCTCCTTCTCTCTCTGCCCCTCCTCCGCTCACACTCTCTCTCAAAAATGAATAAATGTTAAAAATTTTAAAAAAAGAAATGCTTACAATAAATGTGAGTAAAAACAACTTGTCAAGAAATAGTGCTAAAGCTTAAAAGCTTTACAAATGCTTTCACACAAATATAAATCCTTTACAGTAGAATCCTTCTGAAGGGTTACTCTATATTCATTAAAATAATATGAAAATTAAAAAGTGTTTACCTACAGTGAGTCATGTCTCCATCCTTGGTGCCTAAAATTATTTTAAGCTCTTTTTTTTAATGTTTATTTACTTGAGAGACAGAACAGGGGAGGAGCAGAGAGAGATGGAGATAGAATTGGAAGCAAACTCCAGGCTCTAAGCACAGAACCCAGTGTGGGGTTTGAACCACAGACTAAGAGTTGATGACCTGAGCTGAAGTCAGACATTCAACCGACTGAGCCAACCAGGTACCCTGATTTTAAGCTTTTTTTTAATTTAAAAAATACTTCTCCACCTGTTATAACATGTATAGACAAAGTAATCTAATTAGAAAGCATCATCTCAGAAAAAAAAAAAAAGCCCTCAATTTTGGAAATCTACAGCTGTATTAGCATGTTTCCATGATCACACAGGAGGACATAGATTTAACTGGTAATAGGTCATATTTACTGTTTTCTTATTGTGTGACAGATCTCATCCCAGGCATTGTACCTATCTTATTGTGTTTATTTTCACAGCAACCGTATGAGATAGGTGCTCTGATTATTTTGCCCATTCTACAAATGTGTATATTGAGACACAAAGGTTTGAATTATCCCTAGCAGTTCCCATGGATAGCAAGTGGCCATGCTGTAAGACCTAATGCCTCTGGCCCCAGCCTATGCTCTGATCCACTTGAATATACTGTCTCTATTTCAAATGCAGCCTTGCTGATGAGTGACCTACAGTCATTAGCATTGGTTAAATCTTCAGAATGATGTAAAGAATGTCTCAGAGGATGAGGCTAATGGTTTCAGGACTCTGGGTTTCTCATACCAGCAAAATATATCCACTTTTACAAAACTATGAGGTTTCTAATTCTTTATTCTGCTTGAGAGAGTATTTTTTAAAATACCTATCCATTATTACTATGTTGCCTAAGAGAAAAAGATTTAATATCCAAACATTGGAAAGATCTAATAATATCAGAGGAGATTTATTTAACTTTATGGAAATTTCCCTGTATTGACTCTTTTGTTTTCCTCCATGGACTAGGGAAAAAAAAAAGTCATCTCAGTTTAGAATTGACCCGTAGATCCATTTTCAAAATCTTCTGATTTAGGTTATATAGTCTACATTGTCTTTTGCTGTCCTCTTTCTTAGTATTTTTCTTCTTCTCCTCCTACCCCAACTCCCATCCCTCTTTCTCCTCTCCCTGCCCCTCTGTGGATACTTTTAAAAAATGTTTATTCATTTATTTTGAGGGCAGGAAGGACAGAGAATGAGAGAGAGAGACTCCCAAACAGGCTCCGAGCTGTCAGTGCAGAGCTCATTGTGGGGTTCAAACTCATGAACTGTGAGATCATGACCTGAGCTTAAATCAAGTAACAGATACTTAACCAACTGAGCCACCCAGGTGCCCCCTCTGTGGATACTTAAAAATTAAAAATAGTAGATGGTCAGTAACTCAGTACCCTTCCTCAACACAGAATCAATTGTACCAAATGTTTTGCCATCCCTGTGATATTTTTTTTGGCTCCCTCTGCTTTACCTTCCTATGTGCAGGATTTTTCTCCTGCCCTTTCCAAACTCATCCCAATTTCCAAATAACTCCTAAAATCAGTTCCTTCATCACAATGTTACCATCTGTAATATACCCTATCACTGCCTCCCTTCTGCCTGCTTGCCCCTCATGTGAGGTAACTCCAAGGTATATCCATACCATTTCCCGGAGCTTCCCAATGAGACCGAGTCCCAGTTGGCTCCAGTGCGAACTTATTTTATATTGCCTTATCAGTTTCCTTCCCCTACCTCCAGACTCAGTTTTTCCTCAGATTGCTTTCCCAATAAACTACTTGTTTTTGAATCCTTATCTCAGGATGTGCTTGGGGGGTGGAGGGGAACAAAGAAAGATACTATCTTGTGTCAGTGTGACATTAGTCAGTACTAAAATCATATCCCAAGAAAATGAGTGCCATAGCAAAAGAACTGTGTGAAAGTAAAACAAAGAAACTTCCTTCCTAGGAGAACTGAACAGAAGTCTACAAAACATGCTGGGACCCACCCTGGCCTTCAAGCAGCTACCTACAAACCATTGCTCATTACTCTGTAACTTACCATTGAGTGTTTCACCCAATGTGAAACAAGTGATGTTGCTTCATTTCAGACGTTACACAAAGAACCAGTTTGAGAACACTGAGTTTAGACCATGGGTTGGCTGATGTGAAACACTCCAACTGTGCTAAGATGGTCCCAGAAAGTTAACAAGCATTTCAGAAAGTCTGGTGGCTGTGAATATGAATGAATCCTTAAAACTTTCCTGTTCTCTGCTGAGTGATTCATAAAAGGCTTTCCACAAGCTTTGATTCACTGCCCTCTAAGAATGCATTTTCCTGATGGATAGAAGCCATTTTGATCTATAACACCGTTTTTTTCTTCTGCTATAAATAAGCAAAGTGGGTATCCCATCTCTGGATATACTTGGTTACACAGGAACTTAAATTGCAATGCCCCCATTAACATTCACTGTTGTTTTGTGAATAGCACATTCAAGATCTTTTGCCTACCTGAAACTGGATGCATCCATCAAAAATTCACCTTGGGTTGCTATGTTTGAAAAGGCCACACAATGCCTCATCTTTGATTTTTGAACTGTGTAAAGTAAATGTGAAATAGTTCAACTACAGCAACACAATCCCCAAAGAGGAGAGGGGAGGCAAATCTTTCCTTTTCTCTTGGCCAGTATTATTCACTTTGGGTTTTCTCTTAGAATTTCCAAAATATAGCTCATTTCATCTAGCTGTAAAGACTATTACTCTATTCAAAACAATTGCATTTCTTGTCATTTTTCTACTTTATTGACCACTGAGCAATTCATTAACTACTGACCTGAATCTTAAAATGAAGGATTACCATGTCAATAGAGAGTCACTCTGTTGACAAGGAATCGAAGAAAACAAGTGACTCAACATGTCAAGTCTGTACTAAGACTGGAGGGATGCACTAACATGGCACCTGCTACAAACCCAACTGCTCTTTTCTTTTTAATTTTTTTAAGTTTACATATCTATTTTGAGAGAGCGAGAGAGATAGTGAGCAAGCAGGAGGGGGCAGAAGGAGAGGGAGAGAGAGAGAATCCCCAGCAGGCTCTGCATTCTCAGCACCAAGCCCAATTCTGCAGCACCAAACCCAAAGTACCATGAACCATGAGATTATGACCTGAGATGAAACCAAGAGTCTGACGCTTAGCTGACCGAGCCACCCAGGTGCCCCCCCCAAGCCCAACTTCTAAAATTAGAAACCAAGGAACTGAACTGAAGTCAAACCCAGATGTGAGCTTTTCCTCCTGAAAAGTTGGTTTCACATCGACCTCAGTCATTGTGCTTTATGTTTTGCACAGTTTTAGATGGAAATTCACAGGTAATGATGTCAATAAGCTACTCAGGAACAATTTAAGAGTAGATAACTCAAAATGGGGTGGTAAAGAACTGTAACATTATTGCTTCATGACTTAGTAAAGCATTTCCCACAATTGTTCTAAACTCAAATTGGTCACTTATGACAAATAAGTAGTACTTTTGAACAAGTTTTGTTTTCTTTTCTGAAACTCTAGCTAATATTTGAGGTTGTGATGAGCTAAATTGAGTCTCTGACTCAAGAAGGCAAAATTGCCGTCTGTTAGCCTTGACATTAGAGAAGGTGGAGGAAGGAGGCTTAATGTTCTGAAGTTGTCAGGGGAGGAAAACAAACCACTTAAACGTATGACTAGTTACCAGCCAGAACCTGTTATAATAATCACACAATCTTTTGTGAAAATCAATTAAGTGCAAGGCATTTTAATTCACTCTCTCTAAGTCTCATGGTAACCAAGCAAGTAGGGGTTATTATCACTCAGTCTTAGATAAAAATCAAGACTCCAAGAGGTTACATGTGCCCCAAGTCCAATAGCGAATAAATACTGGAGTTTATATATGAAATCAAGTCTTATTGATTCTGAAACCCACAGCCAATCCACTACTAACCTAACGTTTTCTGGCTTTACTTTGTAGCACACTTCAATGAAATGAAATTTACCTGGAGCCCTAAGATGTTAAGGAGATAAAAGAGGAGTAGTTTCTTTTGTGGAATCGGGAGGAGAAAACCTGGAGCCTTACTGCAGAGATTGCTTTTCCATTATTTCCCAACCCCCTCTGCATCAGCCCCGGGGGTCATTTATGGAAAGTCAGTTTCCAACGAAGGCCTGCTTAGGTCTTTTATTCAGCAACACCGCCCACCACAGACCTGAGCATCCTCATGCATATCAGGAATCTCATATAGATGCTCCCAACACAACCACACTGCACCTTTGAAATAAATGGAAGTTTCTTGTTCTCCCCCTGCCATGAGCTTTGAAGTCCTAGGTTTCTGTGGACGAATGTAGTCATTTTTTATTTTAATTTCTCAATCCAAATTCCAAACTCAGAACATTAAAGAACATTAACAAAAGGGCATGTAAACATGATAGTCAGGAAAAGAGGAAGATCTCATTTAACAAACAAACATGGTACAGCACCTGGAAAGGTGACACTATTTACATTTTTGAATATTTTACACCCTGCATGATATATATACTACCTGTATTTCAAATATAGTATAGTTGCACGCAAATATAAAAGTAAAATTAAACTTTCCTAGGTTTCTTTACGCATTAAACATGAAATTAGAAAAAACCATCCATCCATTAAGGCATTCTCTCCTGGCGATGTGGCTCAGGGCAGAATGATGTTATTTTAAATCCTTCTCTCATTAGGAGGAAAAGGAGTTTGCTTCTTCAGAGTGTGTGTGTATTTATACCAGAGCTCAACTGGCATTTTCATCGTGGTGTTTATGAATCGTAATACAGTTCCACTGCAGTTTCTGACACACTCATTAATTTGTTCCCAGCGGCGGTTCATTACCAACATCACAAGCAAAACACGCGCTCTCCCTGGGCACTGAGGGTCCACCGGAAATTAAGCAGACAAGGCTGTGAGCTCCTCAGAGCAGAGCCGGCTTCATCTCCCCCAGCAGGCTGGAGGCAGCGTGAGGAAACAGCCAGAATAAAACGCACCCTTGCCTTCCTTGTGCCTCTGTGCCGTCTGAGTCAGTCGTTCACTGACAGGGAGCAGCGACTCCTTGAAAAGCATGAGATCTTGCTGTCTCCACTCTTGGTGATGTGCCTCCTCTGATCACCCTGCTTCAGATGGGTTAAAGCCACAGCTTCAGATTTTCAGTGCTGAGAATGACTTAGGAACTTTCCTTTCCTTCGACTGTGGCTGTGCACCCTGCACTGACCCTTTCTGTCCTGGGGAGGCTGACACTCTGAGTTTTGATGAAATTATGAAGTGAAGTTCGTGAGCAAATGGCTGAGAAAGAATTCTTGAGACATATTCGGTGCAAAAAGGTGATTTTATTACAGCCCGGGGACAGGACCCATGGGCAGAAAGAGCCGTACTGGGGTGCTGAGGAGTGACTGATTATATATATTTTTTAAGTTTGTGGAGGGAGCGGATAGAGATAGAGTAAATTTCTAAGGAATTTTGGAAGCAAAGCTTTCAGGACCTTGAGGGGTTAGCTGCTGTTAAAATAAAGTTAGCTTTAGTTTTCAATAAAACAAAAGCATTAAAGCAGTAAGGCGGCCATGAGTTCTTTGAGGAAGGTCACGCTCTGCGTGTTTCAGGTGTCTGTCGTTGGCTGTGAGCTGTAAGGAGATTTCATTTAAACTACATTTCTCTTGCCTTTGTTTCCCTCATCAAGTTTGGCTCTGCCAAAACCTCCTGCAAGAGGTGTTACGTAAGCCAACAGATCCCACAAGAAGAAATAGAGTCTCATTGAATTTTGCTTCCCAGAAAGCCCTATTTTTAAAGGAACTCAGTGTCTGAATAAGCTAGAATGAAGGGGAAAAAGACAGGAGCCACCTTAGTTCTCTGCTGTCAGTCAGCAGAGTCCCAGGTACGCCGCCACGGCATGCAGCACTGTGCTGAGTGTCGGAAGACCCTGGCTCACGAAGAGCAGAGAAGTGTGGCCACAGTGTGTCTCAGTAAGCACTTCTGAGCTTTGCTTGTTCGCACTGTATAGCTCCTTGCGTCTGCTCCATGTTCTGGCAAGGTCACTGAGAAGCGTGGATGAGGCAGGACGTGGGAATGCCTTGTGAAGTCCGCCGGGACACTGCCTGGTGTGGATGGAGAGAACCCTGCTACACCGGAGAAACCATGTCAGTCCTGGACCCGGGACCACGTGGATTCAGGATAAGAAGACAACACGGGGTACTTCCCAGTGGTTAATAAATTATTTGAATGAGATCAACTTTGTTCAATTCTGAAATGAGGTACGTATCTGAGTTTGGGACTAAGAGCAGAACTGGAGGAGAGAGGCCTCACGCAGACACACAGACTTTCGCCAGAGCTCAGCCAGAGGCCTGCCATGGAAAATTTAATCCTTGTCAGTAAGGCCTCAGGATGTATATCTGATAAAGGGGGGTTTCTCCCAGGGCCTTAGCCAAAACCATGGTTATCACACTTGACCCCAATGCCTGGCCTCATATCGGACCATGCTCAGTGGTGTCACAGTTTCCATTTGGCCTATGCCCCCATTATCTATCCCCAAAACTCTGGAAAAGACTTTTAACAAGATTCCCACTTCCACCCTTGTTTCCTCTTGTCTGTTCTTTTCACAGAAGCTAGAGCAACCCTTGTTAAAACATTAAGTGAGATTTCATCAGCCTCCTGCTCAAAACCTGGGGTGGCTTCAAGCAGAGTGAAGTGCACAATCCTCATCACAGCCAGAGTGATGTCAACGGTCTGGCCCTCGCTGCCTTTGTGGGTCTATCTCCTTGAGCTGCCCAACCCTCCCTCTGCTCTGGGTATACCAGTTGACTCTCCCTCCCTGGGAAGACACACACACACACACACACACACGCATGCATGTTCCTGCCTTGGGACAGTTTTACTCCCCTTCCCTCTACCTGAAACTCCCTTTCTCATAAGGGACCAAGACTTCACATTCTTCCTAAGGTAGGGTCTTGCTGAGATGTCACTTTTGCAGAGGCCTTCTGTAACCACCCTATTTAAAATAGCCTACACACATGCACACATGTATATACGTACTCTCCCATCTTCTCACTTGTTTTATTTTCCTTTATGTACTTATCATCACCCTCTTTACCTCCCCTTGTTTATTATTTTCAATTGTGTGTTCTCTTCCTTGGCCCCTAATTAGTCTACAAACTTCATAAGAGCATAAAATTGGTCTGTTCGATTCACTACTGTATCCCCAGTGTCCAGAATAGTGCATGATACAATCAGTTACTTAAATATGTGTAGAAATGACAGCATGAATCAGTTCAGGTATTGGAAGTCATCAAAGGGCACCAAGATGGTGCTGTTAAAAGCAATATTGACTTTGATGGCACAGAAGGTGGTCATGACCTCCACTAGCAGTTCCCAGGGGAAAGACAGCCACATTAACTCTGGTGCCATGAGAACAACCCTAGGTTATACGGGTAAATCTTCCATGGTTTTGTAAAAAGACACCTCCTTGAGCAGGAGGCCCCATACCTTACAATTTATTATGAAGCGGGGCGCCTGGGTGGCTTAGTCGATTAAGCGTCCGACTTTCGCTTAGGTCATGATCTTGCGGTTCGTGGGTTCGAGCCCCGCGTCGGGCTCTGTGCTGACTGCCAGCTCAGAGCCTGGAGCCTGTTTCAGAGTCTGTGTCTCCCTCTCNCATGTGTGCACATATGCACAAGTTCAGGGTAGGGGGGACCGAGAGAGAGCGGGGAGAGAGAATCCCAAGTAGGCTCCACACTATCAGTTGCAGAGCCCAACGCAGAACTTGATCTCAAGAACCCTGAGATCATGATCTGAGCCGAAATCAAGAGTTGGATGCTGGGGCGCCTGGGTGGCTTAGTCGGTTAAGCGTCCGACTTTCGCTTAGGTCATGATCTTGCGGTTCGTGGGTTCGAGCCCCGCGTCGGGCTCTGTGCTGACTGCCAGCTCAGAGCCTGGAGCCTGTTTCAGAGTCTGTGTCTCCCTCTCTCTCTGACCCTCCCCTGCTCACACTGTCTCTCTCTCCTAGAAATAAATAAAAATATTTAAAAAAATTTATTATGAAGCAACTAAACTAAGTGAATAATTTATATGCTACCTGTGCTCTCCTCCACACTAGTGCTGATGTGCGCTCAGTATTCCATCCCTCTTGCTTCCCCTGTTATGTCTCAGACAGCAATTTCATGCCACACAAAATATGTATCTCACAGGTGAATTTCCATCCAGGGTACAGTTCTCCTACTCTTAATGTGGAGAAAAATGTAAACAAAGCCTCAGTAAAAAGTTCCTTTTGAGGCTGAGAACAGCCTGCCAAAAATCAAGAAAGAGTTGGAAAACTTATTTAGGAGACAGAAAAATAAGTAAACATCCCTAACTCATTTTCTTTAAAAGTTGCATAATATTCAATAGGATATATGTACCACAGTTTATTCAGCCCTTACATCATTGATGCATTTTTCAGCTCACTTTCCATTTTCTTCCTCTGCAAAGCTGCAGTACTCTGATACATATATCAGTACCTTTTGGTGCTTGTATTTCTGTAAGCAAAATTCCCTATTGTGAGCTTATTTGGACAAAGGGTAGCAAAATTTTATTTTAATTTTAAGCAATATTTCTAGGTAACTTTCCCAAGTATAGTAGCAACTTACTATCCCTCCAGAAATGTGTGACAGTATCCCCCCATCTGCCTCTCCACTACCCCCCCCCAAGTCTCTCCACATTGGATTGCAAATCTGATGACTGTAAAAATCATAATTCATTTTCAAGTTCACATTTTCCTGCATGTAGTTGAACACTTTTTATAAATTTATTGACTTTTCCTAGTTCTTTTGTGAACTGTCTATTCATACATATTAGAGTTATTTGTCTTTGATTTTAATTTTATGTATGAGAGAGCTCTTTGAATAGTTAGATTCTTTACTTGTCATTTCTGTTGTAATTATGTTAACCAATATATAGTTTACATTTTTACTTTACTGATGGTATATTTACCATACTATTTCTTAAAGCTATTTATATAGTCAACTATTTTTATTTTATGATGTCTTCTGAGATTACTGTCTTGTTTAAGAATGTCCATCATCCCAATATTATGAAAATATTCCCCTGTAATTTGTTCTAAGATTATTACTTTTGTTTTCATTTAGCTCTTTAATTCAACATGAATTTGTGTCTGTATGTGGCATAAGGAAGGAACCTCATGTTTTCTTCCATATAGGTAGCAATTATTACAGCATGACATAGTCTATAAACTGTCCTGAATTAAAATGTCAACATCTTTCACAGGAGTAGAACAAATAACCCTAAAATTTGTATGGAACAATAAAAAAAAAAAAACCTAAATAGCTAAAGCACCAGTCTTGAAAAAGAAAAACAAAGCTGGAGGTGTCACAACCCAAGTTTCAAGATATACTACAAAGCTGTAGTAATCAAACCAGTATGGGACTGGCACAAAAATAGATACATAGACCAATGCAACAGAGTAGAGTCTAGAAATAAGCCCATGTGGGGTGCCTGGGTGACTAAGTCGGTTAAGCATCCAACTTTGACTCAGGTCACGATCTCACTGTTCGTGGGTTTGAGCCCTGCATTGGGCTCTGTGCTGACAGCCAGCTCAGAGCCTGGAGCCTGTTTCCGATTCTGTCTCTCTCTCTCTCTAACCCTCCCCTTCTCACGCTGTCTCTCTCCCTCTCTCTATTTCGCAGAAATAAATAAAAAACATTAAAATTTTTTTTAGAAATAAGCCCATGCTTTTATGGTCAATTAATCTACCAAAACAAAGGAGGCAAAATATGCAATGGGGAAAAGACAGACTCTTCAACAAATGGTGTTGGGAAAACTGGACAACTAGATGCAAAAGAAAGAAAATGGATCACTTTCTTACACCGTACACAAAAATAAACTCAAAATTGATTAAAGATGTAAATATTATACCTGAAACTGTAAAACTCCTAGAAGAGAACATAGACAGTAATTTCTTTGCATTGGTTTTGAAACATTTTTTTTTTTTTACATCTGTGTCACCTAGCAAGGGAAAAGAAACCAAAATTAAACTATTGAGACTACACCAAAATAAAAAGCTTTTGCACAGTGGAGGAAACCACAAACAAAAACAAAAGCAAACAAACAAACAAAAAACCAGATTCTTAAATACAGAGAACAAACTGGTGGTTTCCAGAAGGGAGGTGGGTGGAAGAGATTTAACTGTTTCACTCTTTGGCTTTTTATTTTGGTGTAGTCTCAATAGTTTAATTTTGCTTTTGTTTCCCTTGCTAGAGGAGACATATATAAAAAATGTTTCAATGGCCAATGTTAAAGAAATGACTGCCTATGTTCTCTTCAAGGAGTTTTATGGTTTTATTATTTGGGACATAGTTAAAGGGGATTAAGAGTACATTTATCTTGATGACCACTGAGAAATGTATAGAACTGTTGAATCATTATATTATACACATTATGTTATATACCTTAAAATAGCATAATACTGTATGTTAACTATATTTTAATAAAAGAAGAAGAAAAAAAATGCAATCCTGGTCACATGATAAATTGCCTTATAAACCTGGATGTAATTTCTGTTTTTCCAGGTGCCCTAATGGAAGTGCGTCTCTGAGAATCATTATGATCACCTGAAATAAAATGTGATTTGTTCTCAGACCTTGACCAGATAGTAGTCCATATACTTTGTCAAATTTCCAAGCAGAAACTTCTCTTATTTAGTTTTACATTCATTTGAACTCCTTCATCAGATAACCACTGGATCTATACTATGCACCAGACATGCTTTTAAATACTTCTCAGAGACTTTTAAAAATTCCTTATATTAACCCTGTAAGGCAAGTGTTACATTTATCTCTGCTTTGCATATTAAGAAACTGAAAATCAGAGATTTTATTTGCCCTAGATGACAAAAGATGGCAAATGTTAGGGCTGAGATTTGTAACTTCCAATGTGATTCCAAAGTCTTTACGCTTAATAGCTCAAGCTACCAACAATGCTCTTTTGTTTTTGTATCTTAAATACTCCACTTAACAAAGGAGACACACAGTGAATATTTGTTGTACTGGATTGAACTGAATTAGTCTCCTGTAACAGATTAGAATATATTTCTCTTCATTTACTATCTCTGATGGAGACCCATTTAAATAGTCTCTGTCTTCCTTCATATGCCTACAAAAACTCCATCCTAAAATAAACTAAAATCAGTGGAATTTAGATGCCAGAATAAGTGTTCAAACCCTCCTGATTGGATTAGATCTTTGGCTTAAAAAAAAAAAATAAAACATTTTTTTCATACTACAGTCATAACATTCAGAAATAATGACTTGAAATGAGTTTGCTTCTTGAAAACCCTGAGTAATTTCAAAACAGGGTAATTTCAGTAACAGCAAAGGAACAGCTCTAATGAGTTCTGCTTAGAGAATCTTCTTCTCACCAGGAAATGATTGAAGACAAGGAGATAACCTCTCATTAATTCCTTACTAACTATTTTAATCAGGATTACATCACTGTCTCACTCAGAGCACAGACAACTGCCACAGGCTTTGGTGCTCAGATTCATGAAGCTGATGAGGTGGAAAGGTCTGGACAGCCAGAGCGCTCTTTTCTGTCCTCCCCCCTCCCTCAACCATGGGGCCATATTTGATGGAAATGTGACACCCTCATTTCTCAGAGTGGTGTTTTCCACTTCTACGTTATTGCCACGCATCACTCAAAAGCCTGGCACATGGCTTTTTTTTCCAGTGAGTTCCCAAATGCCTGTGCTGTGGCTGGGAGCACAGATCTTTTCAGGTAGGGCTGTCAGACAGACAAAAGAACTCCTACACTGGGATGCAGCAACCACTCAGCACGGCCATGGAGGGCTCCCATCCCCAAGGTCATGGAGGATCCAGCCTCTTCAGGTTCATCACTCTGCAGGTGGGACTGGTCCAACCCCACTACCCAGAGCTTCAGGAAATCATGGCCAGAGCATAGGAAACTATGTCTCTGTGTGTCCAGGGAGGGGTGTGGTCAGAGAGGGAGTCCATTCTGGGCTTTCACTTGAGGTTGCCACACAAGCTCACGGCCACAGTGATTGGTCCAGGGATCCATGCATGTGGCCTAATCAGAGCCAATGAGGTACATACAAAGGGCCCCCTGGGAGGTCACATTGGGGAGCAGATGTCCGGGTTTGAGTCCCCACTTCACAAGTCATTCTTGCAATGTTATTTACCCTGTCTTAACCTCACTTTATTTCTGAAATGGTTAATAAGCTAAATACCATCTCACATGGAAGATGTAAAGATAAAAGGAGTTACTGTATATAAAAAGTACTTGCATAATAAATCCCACATTAAAAGTATTCAAGTATTAGTTGTTATTGTAATTGGGTTCTTTTTCCCCAGAGACTTCTAGGAGAGAAATTTTCCCCCTTTTCAATGGGATTTGAAGCTCAGAAAATGTAAGATCTGGAAAAGCTATAGTCAACTTAAGTCCGTGAAGGAAGTATTTGTCTGAAAATAAAGCCAACATGGAACTTTGTTATTTAAGAATCACAGAGAGAGCATAGCTGGTCCTGGCCGTATCACATGAGGCACAGATCAAGCTGTGCCTAAAGCAAACCTTGTTTCATGATGTTCTCTTTCTGTGACGCCAGTCTGATTTGGTTTTTCTGGAATTCTCACTCCTAACGAGTCTTAGCTGCTTCTCTCTCTGTAATGGGGCTCTGAATAATTCTGGACTTGGATGGGGTCTGCGTGATGCAATGAACCAAAGTCTAGAGGAGAAAGGCTGAAATTGTTCTCCCACACTCATATCCCTGGAAGTGATATGCAGAGGGGGTGTGGGCTTGTGAATATAACACAGAGTGGCTTGGGTTTGCATTGCTTCGAGTCTGAAAAAAAACTAATATTTCACAGCCTCTAAAACATCTGCATGAATTAGCACATGGGCTGAGTACATCCCGATGAGCTAAACAGATGCAACCCACTAGGAATTGCAGAACCTTGGACCTGAGTGCTCACCTCCTGGGACACTCGGGTGCCTTTCCAGGATGGAGAGAAGAGGCAGTCAGGCCACCTCTGGGTGGATGTGAGGATCATGGCACCAGTAGGACAGGTGTGGGTCCATATGTGTTCATCTGCTTAGAAATTCGGAATTTTGCGAAAATCCCAACATCTGCCTCCAGAATTCAAACGCATCCTTCTCTTTCTTTCTGAACTAAAAATGGTTCCCTTCCCAGACTTTAAATTCATTTAAAATTCCTCGTTGCTTTGCTTAGGTGATTGCTTTGACCCAAGGTGTGCACGTGTGTGTGTGCACACATTCATGCGTACACATAAACTCAAATATGCACAGCCCGTTCCTCTCTGGTTTCTATATTTTCCAAATCTTTTAAGATACATATTTCCTTCTTCATATCTTCTGGAATGATTTCAGCCTACAGAGTTCTGCCCTTTTCATGAAATCCCATCCATTAAATCACTATTTCTTCAACAACACATATGTGTTAGATTCTATTCCTATAGACCTGGGGAGAATAGCAGTGAAAATACAAGGTCTTGACCAATGGTGCACTGGTAATGTTTAAGGACTTCCTCCAACCCACCAAAAAGAGAGCTCTGATTTATAGCATTTGCCAATTTCCATAGTGTAAATATATCCACTATGGCCAATTTTAAACTACCAACATATGTTGATAAAAATTGGGTACTAGTACACCACTACAGACTTTTTCCACCCTATAGGTACATAGATTCAGATAACTTTCAGAGCAGGGATAAGAATAAAATGTAAAAAAGCAATTAAAAAGTGATTAAGTGATTACCTTTTCAGTATAATTTATTTAGTTATAAACTTATATAATTTAATTGTAATAATAACTCTGTTTTAAAACCAGCTCTCAAGGGGTGCCTGGGTGACTCAGTCAGTTAAGCATCTGACTTTAGCTCGGGTCATGATCTTATGGTTCATGAGTTCAAACCCTGTATTGGGCTCTCTGTCCTCAGCACAGAGCCTGCTTTGGATCCTCTGTCTCCTTCTCCCTCCCCCCACCCCCGTTCTCCCTCTCTCTCTCTCTCTCTCTCTCTCTCTCTCTCAAAATAATAAGCAAAAAGAAGCTGTTAAAATTAATTTTAATTATATTTAACCCAACATTTCAAACACATTATTTCAATGTGATTGTGCTCGGTCTTGACAATTTTTAACTGGTATTTGGAAGAGAAGTCGGTCTTTCAGTATTTTACAAATGATACCCTTTTCCTTCATGTTTTATGCAGGGGATTTCAGTTCTACCAGTTAATCCTCATTGGGAAACCCTCTATTGATTTAATTCAATATTCCTACCTCTAGATTCTGTGAGAAACTTTAGAGACGTGATCTTCTGCCCATATTGTATCAAAATATCGCTATTTGTGGCAATTAAACTCTGTTGGATGGAATACAGAGGCACTAGGTACTCTTAGCCCCTGCAGGGAGGTGAACAATAATGGGCAGTTAGATGTCCCTCTCTGATCTTAGCATAATGTCTGTCTCTCTTAGAGTCTCACTGGAATGTGGCTCATCCATGGTAGTCTGAATCCTGCTTTTATGTTGTATAATAGCAAATGCTTAGCTTAAACAGCCTCTTCATTCTCTTCTTTATAAAGATACAGTGTCTTGGCATCCATATTTCTATTGAATTGCTGTCTGGTAAGGCTTTGCCCAAGGTCAACATAACAAGCCTCTCTGCCAGCTGCCATGACCAACTTTGAAATATTCAGAGGATTCATGTCAGATTCCAGCCACTAAAGATTGAGCTGATAATCGTAGGTGTTTGGCAGAGGTATTAGCATTTCTGTCTGTACAGAATTCAACACGCTGTTAACTGTTTGGAGGAATCATTTACCCAGTGGGGAAAATACCAAGTTGAGTTAAGAATTCCTCATTGCCCACCACAGGCAATGTCATAGAAATCTTTACTGCTTTCTGCATGCAGAAATTAACCAGGGTGGCACATCACTTTGATTCCTAATGAATATGACTACACAAACATGAAGATCTCAAAAAAAACAACATTAGAGGAACAAAGAGAAAAAACATGCCTCCTTGTGAGATCCCTCTGTGAAGGCCCCTGTGCATAGTTTTCCTGGAATAGAGTGAATGAATTTCTCTTCTTCTGAAGAATGAATCCTAGCCCATCCTGAAGGATACATTTCAACAGTAGCTACAGTATAGCTGTAGCTTTGGGAAAATTGCTTTCTCTTTAAATGCAAATAGTTACAAAAAGAAAACTGCAACATTTTATATAATAACTCAGAAGAGGCATGGAGCAAAGGGAAAAGGAAATCAGAAGGGTCAATTAAAAAAAAAAAAAAGCAATGGAACTCTTCTGAACAGAAAAACAGAGCTCGTTTAAGCACCAGAGATGAAAACTGATCATGCTGGTTTTGCTGACTCAAAATGTGCTTTATGATTATCAGATGGTGAATCTAATGTTTAATCTGAGCCACTAAATTCTGCAAGGGACATAGAGTCAGCTACTGCAATAGGATTTTATGGTCAATAATATATGACCCTTTTTAGAAAAAAAAGAACTTCACGTTTCCCCCGATCATGCTAAATAATCACCCATTGTTACACCAAGAAAAAACTAACACTCTGATTTGGGCACCTTTTGGAAAGTAAATCCATTCTTGTATGTCATCGGGCTGACCCCACAGTGACACTGCCTTTTCAGTGACCTTTGTGCTCCCTGAGATCCTAAGCTCTCAGATGCCAAAGGTGAAAACTATTTACTATATTTTTATATATTTCAAACCTCCCAGCACATTTTTATCCACAAAGATAATCTAACATAGAAGTAAGATTATTATTTTTTATTAATCATTATTGTAGAAATTTCCCATAAGAATTGTAAGACGTGTGAATCTGATTCTATTCTATTCTATTCTATTCTATTCTATTCTATTCTATTCTATTCTATTCTATTCTACTCTACTCTACTCTATTCTATTCTATTCTATTCTAGAGAGAGGCAGAGAGAGAGAGAGAGAGAATGTGCGTGTATGTGTGTGTGTGTGTGAGCTGAGGAGAGGGTCAGAGGGGGAGACCAAGAGAAGCTTAAGCAAGCTCCATGTTCAGCACAGAGCCAGACAGGGGGCTCGATCCCATGACTCTGGAATCATGACCTGAGTCAAAATCAAGAGCCAGTGCTCAACCAACTGAGCCACCCAAGCACCCAAAATAGATCTGATTTTTAATGGTTGAGCATATTTTGAGGCCTCCTTTTTCCACCCTCACTTTACAGTCTTAACTCCAGATTTCTATGTAAGACACTGATCTTGACCATGAACATCCCCTGTCCATGTTTCTGAAGGATATAGTTTTGCCAGTTTGCACATGGGGATTGCTGCTCTCTGCTGCATAATTCAGGTGCTTTGAGCTGCACTGAGGAACTCACTCTCTCGTTTATTCTCCCTTTAACTTCAGTTCAACATAGCGCAGCACAGAAAGTGTGATTTCTTCTAATATTTCCAATTCTCTTAGTAAGTCTGCTTCCCACTTTGTAAAATGCGTATTGAATCCCTATTTTGTGTAAGGCCGTGTACTCAACAAGGCAGTGCGTTCAGAGATGTGTGTGGCAGAGCCCTGGCCTTGTAGAGTTAGCTATTCAGTAGGAGGAGTAAGACATGAACACGTTATTCCTATACAAGGCCATCTGACAAAGCATTTGTCTGAACAAAAGAAGGCTGACCTAAAAGCATATATACGTGTGTGTGTGTGTGTGTGTGTGTGTGTGTGTGTGTCTATACACACACTATATAATTCCATTAATGTGATGTTCTAGAACAGACATGGTTTAAAAAAAATCAGAGCAGTGGTGTCCTCTAGGGTGTGGATGTGACTGGTTAAGGATATAAAGGCCACTTTCTGTTTTCGATCTTAGTAGGGTTTGGGTTACACAGCTGTATGCTCTTGTCAAACTCAACACAACTATGTACTTTAGATGTGAGCATTTTGTTGCATGCAAATTTTACCTCAAAAGGAAACTATAAGTATATTGAACTCTGGTTAATGACACATCACTGCAGTATTTAGGTAGAAATGTACTAAAGTCTTCAATTCACTTTGAAATGCATACAAAATGAGATGGATTGGTTGATGGATGGACAAGGATGGATGGACAGATGGATGATTACATAAATGCTGAATCAAATGCAGTTAAGTGTTAATGGTAGAAACAAGTGGGATATACAGAAGGTCACTATACAATTCTTTCAACTTTTTTGTATGTTAAAACTTTTAATAATAAGTGTCGGTGGCAAAAAAATAGCTTCCTCTATGAGAAAGAAATTTGAAATGTTCCTTGAAAAACACAAGAAGGATTTTGAGTGAATAAAAGAGCATTCACCACTTGGGAAATAACAAAAGCAGAATCCAAGAAAGTAACAAAATAGTAGATCATTAAAGGGAGAGACTCAGGATGGAGGGAAGTGTAACAGAGGTCACACCATGAAGGGGAAGCCTTCAAGTTGAAGCTGGGAAATCTCGTATCTCTGAGAACAATGGGCAGCCATTGTTGAGGTTTTCTGAGCAGAGGATCAATAGGACCAGAATTTCCATTTAAGAAAGGGACTTGGGTAGTGGGAGAGGCAGAGAGAGCCATTTTTGGCAAGTAATGAGAGTCTGAACCAAGAAGGCAGCAGAGGAGCTAAAAAGCAGAGAATGCCTGGAGGTGTGAAGGACACACTGGTCACAGAGTTGAGTGTGAAGAGTGATTAAAACATGAATCTGTAAGGGCGCCTGGGTGGCTTAGTCGGTTAAGCGTCCGACTTTCGCTCAGGTCATGATCTCACGGTTCGTGGGTTCGAGCCTCGCGTCGGGCTCTGTGCTGACTGCCAGCTCAGGAGCCTGGAGCCTGCTTCAGATTCTGTCTCTCCCTCTCTGTCTGACCCTCCCCTGCTCACGCTGTCTCTCTATCTCTCCTAGAAATAAATAAAACATTAAAAAAATTTAAAAACATGAGTCTGTAGTTTGTCTCTGTAAGAAAAGGGGATTCACTGATGCTTTGCTTCATGGGTAAAGAGAGTTTAAATAAACAGCTAAGTTACAGAGCAGAAGGCAACGAGCTTGATACATGAAATTTACAAAAGATGCACCAAGGAGCAATAATGTTATGAAAAGAACTCACTAGTATCCAGGAAAATACAAAGGTTAATAAAGAGAAAGCATTTTCACCTATCATACTGGCAAAAACAAGAATGATAATATCCAGTGTGGAGGAAGGTGAGGGGCAAAGGGCAGTCGAACACACTGTTCATGAGTGTAAGTTGGTAATGACTGTCATGAGGAAATTTGGGAGTCTCTAGAAAAACATAAAAGATTTATTTACTTACTTTTATTTTTAGAGAAAACAGGGCAGAAGGGAAGAGGGAAACAGAAAGAGAATCTTAAGTAGGCTCCACACTCAGCGAGGAGCCCAACGTGGGGCTCGAGCCCACAACCTTGGGATCATGACCTGAGCCAAAATCAAGAGTGGGACGCTCAACTGACTCAGCAACCCAGGTGTCCCCAACTTAAAGCTTTTTATATTCTTTGATACAGAATTCTATTTGGGAAGAATGTATTTTAAACAAGTAAACTAAATATGAATATAGAAGGTTTATTTGCAAACCTAAATAGGAATATAGGTTTATTTGTAACATTGTAATAGTGGAAAATTAGAAATAACCTGTCTATCCGTAGAATGGGTATATTTTATGCCTTATTATCTGTACTCGTTTCCTATTGCTGCCATAGAGATCACCAAAATTTAGAGACCTAAAACAACACATACTTTTTATCTTATACTTCTGTAGATCAGAAGTCTAGTATAGTCTCATAGAGTCAAGGTCAGCAGTCAAGACTGAGGTAAAATGTGAGCATGCTGTACCGCTTTTTGGAGAACCTAGGAAAGAACTGGTTTCCTTACCTTTTAGATTGTTGGCAGAGACTAATTCCCTGAGATTGTGGGATTGAGATCCTTGTTTTCCTTCTGGCTATAAACTAAGGAGAGTTCCCAACCTCTAGAAGCCGTTACACTTCTTGGCTTATAGTCCCCTCCTTCCATCTTCAAAGCTAATAAAGGGAAAGTGGGGTCTTTCCTATGTCATTTCTCTCTGATTCATTTTTCTGCCCTCTTCTACTTTTAAGGACTAATGTGATTAGATTGGGCCTACCCAAATAATCCAAAATTACCTCTCCATCTCAAAGTCCTAAGGCCCATGCAGTAAATCACATTTCCAAAGTCCCTTTGGCTATGCAAGGCAACATATTTACAGATTCTGAGGAATGGAATGTGGACATCTTTAAGGGCCATGATTCTGCCTACCACACCACCCTTACTGTAGAGGAGAAGTTACTTTAGTTTCCTTACAGCTAAGTTTCCAGAAAGCCTCTCTTGTCAATTTATCAGACCCCTCAGAGTTCTGGCAATTTGGCCCCTGTATTTTGATCTAAAGATGTGATTGTTAACTATCCTCATTGTGGTTTTTTGTATTGTCTGTTTAAAAAAGCAACTTTTTTTTTTACCTTCAATAATCAAATCTGATGATATGAAGGAAAAACAAAACAAGCATCATTTGCATTCTTCTCTTTATACTCAACCAACACTGTGCCAGTGTGCTAGCATTCCCAGAAGAGGGCCTCAGCCCTCCAAACAAAATATACAGTGTGGTGGAGGAAGCCTGCTTGCAGCTTGGGACCCTGAGTCGATCTTGCCTTTGCTTCTAATGGTCCAAGTGACACTTGACCAGTCCCTCTATTTCACTTCTGTGATAGATTGATTGAAAAAAAATTGTATCAAAATCCCCACCTTTCCCTCTATTTACATACTAGACAATACAACCTTTCTGTTCCTTCCATCAAGAGGTGAAATCTATTCCACTTCCTCTTAAAGCTGGTCTGGGCTGGTGACTTGTCTTTACTAACAAAATGTAGTAGAAGCAATGACCTCAAAAGGACCTGCAAACTTCCACTCACTCTCTTGGATTCTTCCCGGTACTCTATGATCAAGCCCAGGCTAGCCTACTGAAGGATCACCCCAGCGAACAGCTAGTCGTCTGAGTAAGGACCACCGCAGATCAGCCCTGCTGACCCATCAGCTGACTAACCATCCATGAATGGGTGCAGAACCCAGTTCTAAATGACACCAGAAGAATCTCCAGGGTGCCTTGTATGCTAATGCAGATTAAAAGCAACAACAACAACAAAATTTTAAACTAAATGGTTTGTTAGGCAGCAAAAGCTAACTGATACAACATGGTTAGGCCCCAGGCTTGACATCTGTAGAGAACGGGACTAAATGAAATAAATTCTGAAGTTTTTATTGTTTTGTGTGTTTTTTTCCCTAGCTTCATCCATCTGATGGTTTTTAGCTGAAATGAAATGTGGATATATTGATCCGCTTGACAGTGAGACATATGTGACATACATGTGCAAAACATCCAGACACTTGGAAACATACATACAACATATAGGTGGGGTGGTCGGAGGGGAGTTGAGGACATACTTGGTAGTAGGATTCAGAACTTGGTCACCTGGCAGATCAGTCATTACTCTGGCCTCACACGCCAGCTCTCTCCTCACTGCAGGTCCTCCTAGATTGTATCTGAGAAATGCTCTTTGATTTCCTATATTGATTTTATACCCAAATCTCTCCTTTTCAGATATGAACAAGACTATTTTAAGACTTAACAACTGGCTAGGATTTATATGGTCAAATGGATTAAGCCTCTAGAGAAATCATTTTGCCTTCTTTAAAAACAAAACAAAAATACCCTACTGTTGGCTTAATGGAACAAAACAGTCTCCACTCAGAAGATCTCTCAGGGCCCAAATAATGCACATAATAGTATGGGAGTTCCATTGATCCAGATGAATACATCTATATTCGCTAAGCTGCCTTTCTTTTTCCTGAGATAAGTCATTTGAAGGCACTGTGCCATTTAAAGTTTTCAGTTTTGGTCACTCACCAACTTTGAGTAAGAGTGAATTAGTTAGCCTCTCTGAATAGTAGAGGGATGAATTAACTACAAATCATATGACCAGTATCAGGGTTATTTTGATAATTAAAGGAGACTCACATGGAAACCTTTTCAGACACTCTCTGTCACTCAGTTATGATTCATTTTCCTACACATCATTCAAAATTGAGCTTCGGTTAGGCCTTTTTGTAAAGTCTTTATTCATATTGTCAGCTCATATTTTCTCTCCTTCTTATTTATTCAAGCAAATTGTCTAAGTCTGATCTAAGTCCAGGGATATAGATGTTAACAGAACTGTTCCTGCCACATGTAGAGATGTACAATAAACAATATAATACATGATTAATTAAACTCATCATGATGTGGGCTACCCAGCATTGTCTGGGGACACTATGGGAGTACAGAAGAGAGATGAGTCAGGAAATGCTTGTCAAAGAAGCGCCATTGAAAAAGAAATGGAAGGAAAGTGGATCTTAGTCACTAGCTGGAGAAAGCCAGGGTCTATCTAAACACTGTTTTTGTTTTCCCCCAAAGATACTTATTGGTGCTTGAACTTTATTTTGACCTACGAAATTTTCTAATAGGTTCATCTAGCTTGTCATCCCAGTTACGTTTTACACTCATCTGGGGAAGAGCTCATGTGTTGTACTTCTTTTAAAAATTTCTCTCTAGAGCATCATAGTGCCAGGCAAATGTTGGTGCACAATAAATAGTTGATGGGTTAATAATAAAAAAACACTTGAGTTATGTAATTCTGCCTGCTCTTGATTTATAATCTGTCTCACAGTGGCCTACCACTTTTTTATGATAATTTTTGAAGTATAGCATATATACAAGAAAGAGTACAAATCATGAGGGTACAACTCAATGAATTTTCATGAAGTGAACAAGCCCATATAAACACCACCCATTTCAAGAACATTGCAACCATCCGGAGGCCCCCTTGACGCCCCCTCCAGTCACTACCACTCCAGGGGCAACCATTACTCTGACACCTCACCATAGTGTTTGCTTGTTTTTTTGAAATTTATATACAGTGTGCACAAGCCAGTGTCTAGCTTCTTTTACTCAACATTTTGTTTTTGAAATTCATCCATGTTGTTGAATGTGGCTATGATTCTCTCATTCTTGCTGGCATATAATACTCTATTTTGGGAATATAACCTATTTATCCATTTACTCTTAATGATCATTCGGTACACTGGTCTGGACATTCCTTGTACACATCTTTTTTTTTACATTTATTTATTTTTGAAAGAGAGAGACAGAGACAAAGAGAGAGGGTAAGTACACATGAGTGGGGGAGGAACAGAGAAAGAGGGAGACACAGAATCTGAAGCAGGCCCCAGGCTCTGAGCTGTCAGTACAGAGCCTGACGCAGGGCTTAAACCCTCGAACTATGAGATCATGATCTGAGCTGAAGTCAGACACTCAACTGACTGAGCCACCCAGTTGCCCCTGTACACATCTTTTTGTAAAGATAAGCATTCATTGCTGTTGGGATACATACCTGGGACGGTACACATACTGAGTCATAGGGTATACGTATTATTCCTGACTTTAGTAGATACTGCCCAAAAGCTTTTGAAATGAACTGTACTAACTATTGCTTTCACCAAAATATGCTTACTCATTTTTAAAATACAGCCACTCTAAGAGTGAAAATATTTATTGGATTTATGCATGTTATAAAGCACAGAGGCTGTGCCGTTGCTACCAAGTGTTTGAAAGGATACCTGTATCTTTGTGGGCTTTTCATAATCAACTTCTTAGCTCCCTCATCTCCACCCACATCTTGATAATCTTTGGTGGAGAAATGTAGCCGAGTTTCATAGTAGTGCATGTTTTCCAAGATGGAATGTTTTTTAAAATTTTTATTATCTTTTTAATGTTTATTTTTGAGAGAGAGACAGAGAGAGAGAGGGAGAGCATAAGTGGGGGTGGGGCACAGAGAGAGGGAGACAGAATCTGAGGCAGACTCCAGGCTCTGAGCTGTTAGCACAGAGCCTGACTCAGGGCTCAAACCCAAGAACCAGGAGATCATGACCTGAGCCGAAGTCAGGCACTCAACTGACTGAGCCATCTAGGCATCCCCATAATGGGTTTTAAAAGCAGCCACTATTGTTTGATGTGACTCGTAAAGACAGACTCTTTTTCCATCATCTCTCCCATTTATTCTGTTAGGAGGAAAAATACTTGTTTCTTAAGGATGGAAAGATGAAAAAGTAAATGGGCCAGGGAATGGAGGTAAATGATATATCCCATAACTGTGGAGTTTCTTCATTCTGCCTGTTCTTCCATTCAGCCAGGTGTTTCAAGTGAACCTCTTTCACCAGGTTCAGGGGTCGCCTATGCTCAGCATGGCCTCTTCTGCCTTAGCAAGCCATGAATACACAGACTTATGTCTCAGAATGACTTTAACTGCCATCTTCAGCACCTTCCTGTTGCTGGTGGCCCATGCTAGTTAAGAACACACCCACTTATTAAGTAAGATGCTGATTTTCTGTTGAAAATGAAACAGATTGTGAATATTGGCCTTGGATTTTATAACCATATGTTTGAAATTCATACATTTTTATGGGTGCTTTTGTGCACAGTAGTTCCGAAAGGATTAACTGCATTCATGTCTTGCCCTTCACAACTGGGGACCACATTTGTAACATCATGGCTTAAGTAAGGTACATGAGTACAACAGTCCCTCACTGGACTGTCAGCCCTCTGATGATACTGCCCCCAGGACATTCCTGGCATGTAACAGAGAGCCTGGCAGAAATAAGGACTCCTTACACAGGTGTCACATCTTCAATAATAGATGCAATTAAGGAGCAGAGGAAAACATAAAACAGTTCAGATAACTGAGAGCTAATCAGAAACCCAATTGATAAGTTGCTCTAATGTTCTTTCTTCATCTAAGATGTTGGCTGGCATTCGGCCTCTGGTTCTAACAGTGTCATGGGCCTCGTTTCCATGTACATGTTTTGAAATAGAAGAGCATGCAGCAAGCTTTACACCTATTATAAAAGCTGCCTCTTCAAATAATGTCATGGCAGGCATGCCTTTTTGAGCAAATATATGCCAGTTAGATAGGCTTATAAAAGTCTTTGAAGGACAGAAATTTCCCCCCAATTAGCTTCTTTCCGCTATCCCATAGAACCAGCTTACCCATACTCCAAACTGATCATAAACCAAATCAGAAAGGTCTCTTGACATATTTAAAAGTGATAATGTAACTGCATATGATTTAATCAAGTTCACTTCAAGTTTATTGCTAAGGGATAAAAGGTCTGGCCATGCTCCCCAGGCAGATTCTAAAGACATCTTGGCTTTAGTTTGTAGAAAAGAAAAGCAAAAGGCAAAGTCTGCCTGGAATGTCATCTCTTGAAAAATAAACAATAAAAATGTGTGTGAATGTGGACTCCCCTGTTTCAACATTCTATTTGAGATCAGCCTTTTCTACCACCCAGATGTTCTGTAAGGGAACGGCATCAGTACTTGCTTAATGAGGCCCAGAAGTATTTTCCCTTTCCAGTACTTAATGCTGTGTTTTTCCTTTAAGATTATTGTAGATCGTGATGCCAACATTGTTAAATCTACAATGCTTCAGAGTGAAGGCAGTTGTAATAATACTGCTATATGAGAGAACAAACTCTTTACTCCCTGAGCTTCCTTATCAGTCTGCCGTGAGTCATCGACCGCATATTGCCTCTTTTTCTAACCTTGTTTTGCAAAATGATTTGTCCACACTTATTTATTAAGGATATTATATCATTTACAGCTTGTTCATCGACAGGCTGTCTCCAAATGTGACAGGAAAACAATATAATTTGCTGTCCTTCCTAAATATCTAAGGGGAGAAAAAGAAGATATTATGCCAAGCTTCTTAAAATTCACAAATGAGGCAGGATAAAAATCTCTGCAGAATTTATAAAGTCTGCACAATTCTTTTGATCTTGATGTATTACAATCCCACCCCCACTCTCCCCTCCACAGTGATGCCTTCAATATTTTACTGTGCCGGCCTAACACACAGCTCACAATTTTAAACTGACAAATCTAAGAGCATAAATTTTAGATGCTTTCTGCAAAACAGCAAGGCTGAGGACAGACGGTACATTCAGAATATTATAGCCTATTCTAATTCATGCCATTTTCACACGCTTTTTTCCCCTTTGGAGGCTTTAGGGGCATATTTCAAACAAATATCAGTGCTTTGTGTTTATGTCACATAATAAAGAGTACCTGGGCCTGTCTGTGAGAGAATATCTGTGTTCCAAATCATCTCAGTTATGGAGAGAAAATTGATTCTATTTTGAGTCCAAATATAACACTTAAAATCTGTTCATTTGGGATTTGCTAGGGGGCTTCCAGCCATTTATTACTAAAATAGGTCCCATCCACAAGTGGATGCCACGTGATGGGGGTTACAAGGAAAGGTTAGCTGCTTGCAAGTATGTCCCTTTCTTCCCAATGCCTCTTAGACCCCATCCCCAGGCCCATTGGAGTTCATGACATCTAAGTATGAAAAAAGGTAGATTAGGGAAGAGCATCTTTGGAGTTAATTCCTTACTATAAAGACAGTGCCTCTGGGAATTGTCCCCCACTCTTTATGGCAATGACTTAAATTAGTTGAGAAGTAGCTTTCTTTTAAAAAGAAAAAAGATAAGAAGAGCCAAATCATAAAGGAAGAGCTGGGGAGAATAGACTCAGTGGTTCAATGCCTCTGAATAATGGGATATAGTGAGTGTGGGAGACAGAAATGACAAATAGGTGGCCATGTAACCACCACTCCCTCCACTATGACCATGAAAGGCATTCCAATCCACCGTGGCTCTCCTTCTTTCTGAGTTTTGATGTGTCCTCAGATTTCTGCCAACACTCCTTAGCTGTTATTGGCCAGTGAGAGCTGGCAAGTGGTTGAAATTACACCACCCTCAGTCTGCTACAGGAGTCATTAAAAAGGATGATGGGATCACAGGAGTGAACATGAAGGATAGGACAGGAAAAACATTTGGAATTGTACTTGAAAACCAGCTATGCTTCTTACTCATTGAACACTGTGAGTAAGAACAGTTACCACAATACTACTAAAGGCTACCATTTATTAAGTCCCTACTATGTGCCTGATATTCTGCTAGATGCTTTACTTAAGGCAGTAAAGTATGGTTATTAAGTTGGTGGGCTCTAGAGTCAGACTGTCAGAATTTGAATGTTAGCAGAAGAGGATACTGAGAGAAGCCAGGCCTTAGTCTCTCATCTGTAAAATGGGGGTGATAATGGTATTACCCCAATGGTTGATTGCAAGGACATATGAGATAATGTATTAAATGCCCTTAGCATATCACCTGGCTATCAATCAGTGTTATCTTACTCCTGACATGTGATCCGTGTTCTATTAGAGATTACTATGTAGCAACATTATTTCTTAAATTATAATTTGGAGTATTTTCTGTTTTTCTCCTTCCCCTTTTCTCGCATGGGTATTTTGAGAGCACAGATTCCTTCTCTAGCCACACCAAATAGGTGCAAGAATCTAAAGACCTAAAAGTGTCTGGTGAATATATTATTTACCAGGTTTTCCTCTCCCAGTCAAGGTAGGCATCTGTGGGGCCACTTGAACTAGAAATAAAATGGGCTAGAAGGGTTAGATGCAGCCAAAGTGGGAAATAGAGAAAGAACCTTTCATGAGGGGTCCCAGAACAAGGCGTAGAAGGAATAATGAGGATGTACTTCTCTTAATTCCCATTCACATCCTTGAAGAGAAGGTGGATAATTTGGAATCTATTTGTGGGAGGTGGGGGCATAAAGCCAGACCTGTGCCTCTCTCCCTTTCCTCTGCTTCCTCTGGTGTTCTAACAAGATGGAACAAGCATATTCTGTCACTCTAAGTGGGACAGGGGTGAACTCACAACTGTGGAGATGGTCATAACCTGTAAAAATGCTGTCCAACAGAAATACAACATGCTGCATAGATAATTTAAATTTCTTTTCTAATTGGCACATCTAAAAAGGTAAAAAAAAAAAAAAGGTGGGATTAAATCTAATAAATGATATTATTTAACCCAATATGTTCCAAATATTATCATTTCAACTTGTAATCTGCATTCAACCAATTATACCAAGTCTTTGAAGTCCTGTATGTATGTTAAACTTACAGCACATCTCAATTCGGAGCAAACCACGTTTCAAGTGCTCAATAGCCGCGTATAATATTCTTTGGACTTCTTCATGAGGATACAGGACTAATCCATACCTCTCTGAGAAGCTCAACAGGAGAGCAATGAAATTAAGAAAGCAAAATTTCACACAAATATTCTACCACCATCACCATACAAATTTTCGTTTTTGCTCAGGATCTTCATTGCCCTTTTTAAAATAATCTGTGAAACATCAATACTATCATGATGCTTGTGTTGAGGATGAGATGGCAGCAGTCTGCTTCTTCACACCAAGCAGGAAATGTCCAAGGCCACAGGGTAGAGTGTTAAAGCAGTGGGACTCCAGTGCAGCCAAACTCAATAAATGCCATTATCACCCTGCATGGGAAGTAAATTTTCTTTACTAGGAATTCCTTTTGCAGTATAGAACTCTCAAAACTACCTCCTAAGTGGCTAGAAATTTATGGGAGGAGGAAGGGAGTACAAGGCTGGAATTGTCCCTGAGATGCCACTACCTGTGTCTATTAAACACTTAGTGTACTTCCTTTCACTTGGATCCAGCTGATGGGGACCCCCAGTTTTTCACTAGAGACACATTCAACCTCTGGAGAAAGATATATGCAGTGTAAATCAGGCTCAAGAGAAAATAGAGAATTAAGAAATTGAAGTCTCATTTTACTGATAAGAAAACTTTGATTTAGAAAAAAATGGGTGAATGCCCCCCAAATCACATAGCCTGTAAGCATAAGAGGAGGATTAGAAATCTCTTAGTTTTCAAAAGAATATTATCCACCCGCAGAATGGGAGGAGTTATTGGTAATATATATGTCTGATTAAGTCTTGCATTCAGGATACACATCAACTCCTATGAATAAATAAAAGACAGGTAACCCAATAACAAAGGAAAAATGAGCAAGAAACTTTTAACAGAAACATTATGAAAGCAAATATACAAGTTACCAGGAAAGAATTTGGTGGGCTATGGTTATCAAAAGCCATATATAAAAATTTTCACAGAAGCTTTCTTGGTAATAGCTAAAACCTGGAAAAAACACAAATGTCCATCACAGCTAGAATGGATTAAAAATAATTGTGATATGTTCACACAATGGAAATGAGAAGCAATGGGAATGATGAATGAACTACTGTCATATGCAGCACAGATGAATCTCACAAACATAACATTGAGCAAGAGAAGCCACTGTACAGTTCTGTGTAATGTTCCCAAGCAGACAAAACTAACCTGTAGTATTCAAAGCCAGGACAGTGGTTAGTTGGATGAGAGAGGTTGGGAGTCACAAGTGGCATCTGTGTGTATGTATGTGTGTATGGGTAGTTCTAGAAGGCTGAAAATGCTCTATTTTTTTTTTTATCTTAGTGCTGATTTATTTATGAAAAAGTATCAAGCTGTACTCTTACAGTAACTATAATTTTCTGTATGTGTATTATGCTTTAATGATAGATTTTACAAAAGAAACCAAAATTGCTAAAATTCTCTCCAGACAGGATGTTTGTTTTAGCTAGTTGATTTGGGGGAATTTCAATCCTGTCTTCCTTTCTACCCTTCACACCTACCTCTGCTGCCATGGCTATGGTTCAGGAAAATGTCTTCTGGGTGGTTAGTAAATCAATTTAATAAAATACCTGAATGAACATTTAGGGCAGGAGTTACACTGAAGTCACCCAAGCCCCAAAGTTCTGGTGAAATAGTATCAGGATGATGCTCATGTTTAGGACATTTCTTCTTTCCTCTCTTATAACCTAGAGCTCTCCCCAGGGTTCCCAAGCCAGAGTCTGCACCAGATATTTTGAACAAATGATGCAATAAAGTTTGGCTTTATTGCCCCATTTCCTGTGTCTTATATACAGAGGGATGTCAAAACAGCATTTAGAAAGGAGGCCAACTTCAGCTTTGGAGCTTTATAATCTTGGCAACATCTCCGTGACGTTGTAAACACAAACTCTCCTGTTTACAATATTTAGGAAGGCTCCCATCCCAGGGGAAGTCTCTGCAATGCTAAGATAATTCTCTAGGGTCTTCTTCCAAAGGCCTCCAACAGGGGCAGGCATTGATATATTTACTAAAGAGGATGTAGGAACTGGTGCTTAACCTTGTAAGAAAAACAATCTACAATGATGAAATAATATTGTAGAGAATAAACTGAATTGATCCCCCATCTCCTTCTCCCACAGTCCTTCCCCCCACCCCTGGCCTTTGAATCATTTCTCTTTCATGGATATTCTTGTAAAATTCAGAAAGAGAGAACATGTTAATACTCAGCCTTCACCTTCAAAGCAGACATTAGAGGGAAAGGTAGAGTTGTGCCAGCGAGTCTTCTCCACCTGCACATCCACCTCGAGCTACTGGAGTGTGTCTAGCAGGTGTCCACCATGCTCCTGGGAGCTTCCTACATGGCTATCCTTAAGAGTGACGCCAGTCAATGCATGTCACAAGCAGTTTCAACACAGCCATGAGTAGGCAAATGGAAGCTGTACTGAGGTCCCTGAGTCAACAAGGAGGCACGGTTGTGGCCTCCAAGGCCATTAAGATGGGCAACTGGCAGACCTAACAGTGTCTTTATGAATTAGAAGGTGGATGGTGAACTGTGAGACTCTTGTGTAGGGCTGCTTATAGGATGCAGGGTGAGTCCTAACATTCCTAGCTCTTCAGCCACTGTAGAGCCTAGGAATCCACCAGCATGGAGATGCTATTTGACATACATGTTGGAGCTGGATCTGCCCTTCACCAGCAGTCCCACCATCAGCAAGATGGCAGATGGTGTGGTTTGTCACACTGGGTCGCCACCCAGCAGACTTTGTCCTGGCAGCTGAGAGAGTGGGCATGTGGGGAAGAGTAATGGGTGACTGTTTGATCACAACCAGGGCACTACAGGGCACTACGTCAGAGGCCGGAAGGATAGCCTCTGCTAAAACAAGGGATACATGTGCAGGGGAGGGAGCTGCCAGCTGCAAGTTCAGACACCTCTCCACCTCCGTCCCCATGGCCCAGACTGCTCAGTCTGCAAGTGCTAAACCAAAATATCCTATCTCCCCATCCCAGAGTCATTAAAGGTGTATGTAGAATTGGGGGAAAAAGTGCCTTTTTCTTCCATGGGGTTCATTCCAGATGGACTAGAATAATGAGATGTAGACATCAAGTGACATGTCTTCAGCTGCTCGGTGCCACTATTTATAATCACACAGCTGCCCTAAGATCCTGTCTCTATTCAGTTTTTATCAGCTTTATTTAGTTATAATTGACATATGTATATGGAATGTATTTAAATTATGCAATCTGATATGTTTTGACATATGTAGACATCCATGAAAGCATCACCACAATCATAATAATGAACATATTCTTCACCCACAAAAGTCCTTCATGATCTTTTAAAATCTCTCCTTTTTGCCCCATCCTTACACACACATTGATCTGCTCTCTGTCCTATAGATTAGTTTGCACTGTGTAGAGTTTCATATAAATGCAGTCAAATAGTGTGTTAACATGCTGTATGACTTGAGATTTATCCAAGATGTTGCATTTATCAATAGTTGATTCCTTTTTATTGCTCTTTGGTTTTCTACATACAGGTATCAGAAACACACCCACTGAGTTTTGAAGGCTATGTCAAAGACATTTTAAAAAATAAAAAGCAGAATTAAGCTTCTTTCCCTTCCTTCACCAGCCTATGCAAAGACTCCACAGCCAATGGAGGGTATAACCTTCTACAAAAATCAAGAAAATCAGACCATTGGTTACTCGCCACTCAAGGGTCAGGCCAAAGTGGGATGGGAGCCAATGGGAGAATCCTCAGTTAGGCTTGGGGGCCCCAGAATACAGGGCACTGGTGTCCAAAGTCCAGCTAGAAGCCCAGATACTTCTGTGATATGAATATAGGACACCAATGACCACCAGGGGCACCCATGTTAATGCAAGCACTGGAGTAGGAAACAGCAGCAGGTAACCCACCATGAGAAGAAGTGTGAGAAAACCCAGAACCTCTTTAAAACATGCTACATGATTAAATTTACTCTGATTAATGGTTCTCTAACTAGAAATTACATTTAGTTATATAAAAGAACAAAAGTTACAGCTTGCACTTAGCTTATGAAGTCACACCTGCTGCATGATCTGGTGAGTGGCCCTGATTAATTATAATCTGGATGCTGATTCCTAATGATAAAACTGCTCATAAGATACTAATCTACAAAATCGAGAAATTAAAACCATTTTGGCATACATTTTCCTGCCTCTTCCATATATCATCTTTGCTCTGTAACAGCTTCCTCTCTGACTTTCCTGCCTCTGCCTGTTGGCCTGCTTTTGTACAGAAAGGCAGATCTTGAATCTTGTTAAATGCACAGAGCATGTTCTTCCTCTGTTCAGAATCCTCAAACAGAAGCCCATGCCTTTGCAGTGAGTTCTCGCCTACATGACCTGCCTGCCTGCTCTCTCCACTTCTCCCTAACCAGTTGGCCCCAGTTTCTGGGTGCCCCCCACACACACCTGGGCTGGCACACCTGAATTCCTCTGCCTGCGGTTCCTCCCACAGCGCCCCAAGGCTTTTACTTAAAGTCCTCTGCAACTCTGACCTAAAATTCCAAACTCTGACCCTCCCTTACCCCACAAATAGATAAATAGATCTTTTATTTCCTGACTCCCAGACCAGGAGGATAAATACTTTAAGAGGCCATGGATTTGTGTTTGTTTTAATCACTCTTTTATCCCCAGTAGATAGAATAGTGCACTACATAGATTGGACCCTCGCTAAATATCTGTTAAGAGGTTACAGTGGAATTTACTTTCCAGGAAGATGGACACGCCCATCCACCTGACAATGCCTTCCTTTCTTCAAGGCAAGATTCAATGGTAGGTGAATTACAGTCTGTAGGAGGAATTTGCTCTAGAGTCCAAGATCCAACATTAGATTCAAAAGGAGATTGGCATCTAGGCTCTGAGAGCCATGCGCTTCTGTCCCCACTGTAGGGTTTCACCTGCCTCTTCTAGCCCTATGTGGAGGCATCTACTTCAGGAGTGTCCTGAGCAGGTATCAGGTACTGCCCATGTTACCCTTTGTGCCTCACCCCCACCCCCAACCAGCCAGAGGGAGCAATTCTCACAGGGCAAGCCAGGATTGGGTCCTGTGCTTGGTCAGTTTTGTTTAACTGAACTCTCATTTTCAGTGCTTCTAAAATGGGCCAGGTCCCTTCTGATGGATAAAGCCTTTCTTTGAATATATCACTGTGTTTAATGAAGCTTCAGTCAGATCTTGGGGCTCTAGATATCATTACAGTATAAGGAACCCACATGCGAGGGTTAATGAAAATAATCATAGCTGATTTAATCAGCTCCAGGCATGTCCTGGAGCACTTTACATTATTTATTTAATATAATAATTCTGAGATATAGGTGCCATTTTCTATCCCATTTTACAGGCAAGGGAACTAAGGAATAAAGAATTAGGGAACTAACTAAAACTGCATAGTAATGGTTGGCAGATCAATTGTGGCATTATATATATTAATAGTAATAATAAATTAGAAAAAAACCAAGAGTAAGATTTAAAATATTTAACAACCAAAACAGTGACATAAATTACCATATAAATCTATTTATAAGTCAAAACATAAAGTTAGTTATTCTCTAACTTCACTAAATTTTAAATATAAATACAACCATAAAAATGCTTATTAGGTGATATAAATGACAGCACAAATCATTCGTCAAACCGGTCTAATACTTCCCTAATCTCGTGTCAATTCTAGAAACTGCTACATATCTTTTGCAGGATGGGCCATCATCAGTTACAGCTATTTGACTCTCAGATGATGGGTAGTTGCACCATGCAAGGTCTCCTGACAGTTTCCTTATTAAATCGAGAGTAACCAGGTCCCTGGTGTTCAGCGCTTTGCTGAGGCCACGGGACAGCTGGGTGTGCACCTTGACGCTGGCGTTACCCACTGCAGTGGACTTGAAGAACTGACACCTCAGCCCCCACATGAAACATGCTGCCTCCAGCGCCCCCACCATGCCCTGTGGCTACCCCGCAGCAGGACCGGACCGGACTGGAGCAACACCCACGGTGACATAGTTTCTGTGGATCACTGGGAGGCAGTACCCCACAAACAGAACAGTGTCTGTAAGGCTTCACAGCGAGCTGGACTGCAGCTACCTCTGCAGAAGAGCGGACAAATGAGACTCCAGACTCATCTGAACACGTTGAAAAGGGAATATTTTCATGTATTATTTGCGTAAATAATGTTTCATAAGCTAAAATGTTTCTTAAAATTACTTTTATAGAGCTATCTAGTTAGCTGGAAAAATATATTTTTAAAAAATTAGTCTTTAATGCTAAATTCTTCACGTGGACCCACAATGTCCTCTTGGAATCTAATAGACTTTTCCTATAATTTTCTGGATAACAGTTGAACTTCAGCTCACATTATTAGGGGGGAAGGCTCTTTGTTTCTTTGTTACACTTGGCTATTGATTCATTCGAAAACATTATTTTAATGAGCATCTACTCTTGCCAGGCCTGGTGTTAGGTAGTCATGTAGATAAGGAGTGAACACAACAGACGTAGCACCTGCTCTCAGCGCTGTGAGTGGAGATGGGAATTTTAGCAGTAGAAAAGAAAATACATTGTTTTTTTACTGGGGCCTCTCAAACAAAGAGAATAATGAAAAGTAAGGATTGGGGAAAGAAGGCAGGCACTTGAGTATACAGGGTTCACTGGGAGGACTCTGGACTAATTCAGGGAGCAATGATGAGGCTCCAACAGCTAAGCTGTCTGATCAGATTTACATTATTTAAGGGGCACCTGGGTGGCTCAGTCGGTTAAGTGTCCGACTTTGACTCAGGTCATGATCTCATGGTCTGACTGACACATCAGAGCCTGGAGCCTGTTTCAGATTCTGTGTCTCCCTCTCTCTCTCTGAACCTCCCCTGCTCATGCTGTCTCTCTGAAATAAAACAATAAAGAAAAAAAAAATTTTTTAAATCACTGCTGTTCAGGCATCTCAGTGGCTCAGTTGGTTAAGTGTCTGACTCTTGATTTCTGCTCAGTTCATGGTATCACAGTTGGTGGATTTGAGCACTGTGTCAGGCTCTGCGCTGATAGTGTGGAGCTTGTTTGGGATTCTGTCTCTCTCTCCCTCTCTCTCTCTCTGCCTCTTCATGTGTTCCATCTCTTTGTCTAAAAAAATATATATAGCTTAAAATAAAAAAAATCACAGATGCAAGTGAGTTGGAAGAGAGCAACCAATGCCAACCACATCTGGTTTTCCAATAGTCATAGGATTAAAATGTAATAAAATGCAATCAACACTAACACTTGACTGGAAATGATATAATTCCCAATCATTAGGAAATGATAAACAAGGGACAATTCTGGTCCCTGGAAAGCCAGGTAACAGAGTTCACCAAGGGTTTAATGTGGAATCATAGCAGTACTACCTCAAATTTTCTTTTAAACCTGAAGATAATTTAAAGGAAAAGATGGATCCCATTTGTACAAATGTGGCCAATTATCCTCCCTGCAACTCCAAAGCTTGCCTACTGGCATCCTCAGCCTTTGCCTGTCTCCTGTAAAACATGACACTGATCCTGTGCATGTTCTCACAGATGCTAGTCTGTGGGTTTTTGTTGATGAATCAAATGACCATGATATTTATTAGCAGATGTTTACCCCACTTCAAGTTTCTGATTCTTTGGCTCTTAAACTTAAATGCCTTTATTTCCAATTCACCAGGTGTCACATTTCCCCTCTTTTATTTTTTGTAATTTTTTAAAATGTTTCATTTATTTTTGAGATAGAGGCAGCATGAGCAGGGGAGGGTCAGAGAGAGAGGGAGATACAGAATCTGAAACAGACTCCAGGCTGTGCTAGCTGTCAGCACAGAGCCCAATGTGGGGCTAGAACCCATGAACTATGAGATCATGACCTGAGCTGAAGTCGGACGCTTAGCCAACTGAGCCACCCAGAAGCCCCATTTCTCCTCTTTTACATTGGTGAGTATTCTTAATAAAGGATCTCAGAAGACATCGAGCTCAGGATACCCGAATTACTATAATTCAGACTTCTTAACAGGGAGTGCTACCCAGTGGGATGGAAATAATGTGCTTTTATCATGCAACTGGCAGATGAAATACTCTGGTTGTTGTATAACAAATGTCATACTTAAAACTCGAGGCATTTGCAGCGCTGAGGGGCAATAATGTCTGTTTGTTTCCCTATACACAGGTGTCCATTTCACATTTTCCTCTTTAATAAGGAAGTCTACCAAAAGCGGCCCTGTATCGCTAAATCAAGCACAACTGGAAAGCTGCGGTGAACAAACATACTTCGGGATTGTGGTGCTTATTCCCATTTTCAGTTTACAAGGTTTAGGAGAGATGAAAACAGTGTAAGCATGAAGGGCGCAGAGTAAGTACTGAGGTCCCTCCTGTTTTCTTCAAACTGGTATTTCTAATAAAAGTATATTTGAGTGTGAGGCCGGCATGGCCTTGGCAGGGCGCCCAGCATCACAGTTGCAGTGGTGCTAGAAGGTGCTCAGAGAGGTGGCAGGTGGTGGGGTGGAGACCGAAGGTGGTGCCCAAGGCAAAAGAGAAGAGCCCTGGGAACAAGACTGGCTATATAATTTGTAGACTCAGAACAAAATGGAAATGCTGTGGGTCCTTTATTCAAAACTTATAAAGAATCTCTGGAGACTGATGGCAGAACATTAAATCAAGCACAGGTCCCCTCTAAGCATGGGGTTCTGTGTGACACAACACAGAAGTGCAGGTCCAAGCCAAGGACAGCACTGTGCAGGTCAGGGATCTGTGCAGTGTCTGAATTGAGGCTATTGAGAACGCCCACAGGGAGAGGAAATTTACAATGGGCTTCTTTAAACAGCCTGAGCAGCTGCAAAGCCTTTATGTATTTTTTTCTTATTTTTCTTTTATGGACAAGGAGGCAGAGATCAGGAATACGTTAAAATATAAACAGGGTTATGGTCTAAAAGCTACTTATTCCTTGTTAAAGGCAGAGAAGATTCAGCCAAATGGCTAAAACTAACCCAGCTGAGGGAGGAGGGGATGGGAAAGGTTGTAAACTATGGATTTTCTACTAATACCAGGAAAGGGGATAAGGCTTCTCTAGAAACAGCTGGTTGCCATGGTAAAATGGTAGAGTTTTCTTTGATTTTTGTCTTCTGATTAGGAAACACAAAACCAAGGAGAGGGGCTCAGAGAGAACTTCAAGCAAAATAGTTGCACTTAGACATCATGTAAAGCAGCAAGAGATGATGTCAGAGAAGTGGTTAGCTGAAGTGTCAAGGCTCAGTTGCCCCAGAGCCTGGTAGAGGGAGCAAGAATGCAAAGCTCCAAGAAACGTCTAAAGTTTGCAGTGGGATTGTAATCACTGCTTATGGAGCATGGATCCTGTCTCCAGCGCTGTGCCACACACCTTCTATACATCATTTCATTTCATTTGTATATTCTTCAGAGCAAGCTAGCATGGCATCTATTCCCACCATCATTTTGCAGAGGCAGAAACAGAGACCAAAAAGGTCACATAATTGGGCCAAAGTTGTATTGCTACTAAATTGCGGACTACAGCTCTGACCCTGGATGTGGCCTGTTTAAAAAAAATAAAATGAGGAAGGGCAACAAGACAGGGACCTGTTGTAGAAATTGTAAACTTCGTAGCAATAATGTGAATGTAATCAACTAGGAGAAGATTAAAAGTTTAAGTGGAGTTAATGGTTTGACCTTAATTGGTAGGGCTTAAATATTATTTGAGGGGCTCCTGGGTGGCTCAGTCGGTTGAAGGCCCAACTTCAGCCCAGGTCCTGAGCTCACAGCTCATGACTTCAAGTCCCACATCACATTCTCTGCTGCCAGCATGGAGCCTGCTTCGAATCTTCTGTCTCCTTCTCAGTTCCTCCCCTGCTTGCAATCTCTCTAAAAAGCAAATAAGCATTAAATATTGTTTGAAATGATGTTTATGTTTCTTTCTAGCTATTAGAGAAAGAAACTTTCTTTCTAAGTATTTGGTCAAGGCCAGACCAGTTTTTTTTTTTTTTAATCAGAAGAGAAACTTTACTTTTTTGAACAATAGAAAAACAGACGCTCCATCTAATACAGCAACTGAAACATACGTTAGAGGCATGTGATACTTAAGAGTTTTGTAGGCTAAGTGACACATACTAAATGTTCAATAAATACCTGATTAATGAGCAATCACAAAATGGGGAAGGAAGAAGTATAAAGGTGCACGTAGTAAGAAGATCGAAATTTTCTTGTTTCTGTCAAATATGTTAATATTTAACTCCAGTGCCAATTTGTACTTCTAAGCAGATTGCTGTATAGTAAGTGGTGTTATAAACCGTTCAACTATATGTCCTCCTCAACTAAATGTGTATTTATAAAACTACCAGTGTCATGGACTTGCATTTTATTATAGAAAGAAATTGAGCAAACCTGAACACTCATTGCAATGTCTTCATTTCTATGAATAATTTCCATTCACATTGGTTAAGAATTCTATGTGGCAACAGCAAAACTAAACTCCGGGTTACTCTCCTATCTCAGAAGTGAACTAAGGGAGATAGGCATTCATTCTCCCTCATTATAGGTCAGGGGCCCTAGAACACCACAGAGTGAGGCAAAGTGGGTCTTTGCAATGCTCTTCTCTTCTCCCCGCCCCATTTTATCTTCACATTTGCTGTGGGAACCCATCACAATGGCTAACCAACTCCCTCAGGATGGTTGGAAAGGAGTGGGCACAGTGCCTGGTCTATGGCCCATGCCCAACACATGTTTAATACTCTATAACAAATGACCTATACCCTGGCCCCTCTCTCCACCATCTCCCTATCCAGAATCAGAATTTATGTCATATTCCCTTGGAAGCGTGTTCTCAGGCAGCTGTCATAGCTGAAAAAGGATCTGTCAAGCTAATTCCTACTGAAGTGTTAATTGTTGACAATAGCATAATGTGTCACCTGCTCAAAGATACTTGCATTTTGTACGTGATCTTAAAAACAGCCAACTCTTTCCTAGCACATAACCCAGTGGCTGTTTCATGAGCAATGTTTAATGAATTGTTTGAATTAAACTCACCAAAGGAATGAACCTCTAATAGTACGACTTTAGGTACCAATATAAGCCAGTAGGGGAGATGTTCTTGGACAAAAACGTTTTCCAAATGTCCATCAAATCCCACGTAGAGCCAACTTCAATTCTGACTCTCCACATTAATCAGAAAATCTCTGTCCCACATGTGAATGGGATTCCTTCCAAGAAAATTTAATGTAAATCCTTTTCTATAATGCTCCATGGATAATTAGCAGAGTCCATTGCTTTCTTTCACACAAAAACTTTTCATAGATTATAGTGCTGAGAGGAGACAGAGATAGATTTATTATCCAAGTAAAGTATTTACCCACCAGACATTCTTCTATGAACTGTATGGAACAATCCAAATACATAAACCTAATATTGTTTCTTTTTTTAAATTTTTTAATAGTTTACTGTCAAGTTGGTTTTCATATAATACCCAGTGCTCATTCCCACAAATGCCTTCCTCCATACCCATCATCCCCCTTCCCCTCTCCACCACATCCATCAGCCCTCAGTTTGTTCTCAGCATTCAAGAGTCTCTCATGGTTTGCCTTTCATCCATTTTGAGTTCATTTTTGTGTGTGGTGTAAGTAAGTATTCCTGTTTCCTTCTTCTGCATGTTGCTATCCCGTTTTCCCAATACCAACATTGTTTCAAATTATTGTTTCAAATTAACTTGTATCACATATTTACTTGCTTATGCTTTTCCACTAATTAGCTGATAGTAATTATACAAAAACAAAACAAGAAAAACCAAAAACATCCAATCTTCATTACGAGGATATGTTTCAAGAAAACATGGATACTTAGATTCAGGGTTCTTTTCTAATTGAGTGAAATATAAAAAATCACACTGGATTTGGGTCCCAAAGAGTCACTTTCCAGTTCCAGAGTATCTTAGTTGTATGACCTGGGTCAGTTAATTGAACTTCTTTTAGCCCTTTATTCTTTGTTGACAAATAGGGAGGCTTGATTATTTAATGTTATGTAGTGCCCTCTCTAGGTCGCATACCAGTCAGAGTGCTTCACAAATGTGAATTTATTTAAATCTCAAGACAACCTCAGAGTCCAGCACTGTTAGTACATTTGTTTTACAGATGAGGAAACTGGGGAAGAGAAAGATTAAGCAATGTTCCCACGATCATACAGCTGGCAGGTCGTTGTCAGAACTTGAACCTGGGCAGTCTGGCTCCACAGTCTGGGGGCTTAACACTTCTTTCACATCAGCCTGCCCTCATAAGCTGGAGTCTTAGGTCGTGCTGTAGGAGGGGCTTGAGGGATGACTTGGTCCACATCTTTAGCCAATGCTTAACTTGTACAGGAAATGTGACCTTCTTGACACACAGAGGCCTTGAACTTCCCACGAGGGAGGAGGATGGTCTTTGTTAGGTGCTTATGAGTATTTGGGTTCCCCTGGAAGCAGTCTTGAGATAAAAAATGCAGTTTACTCAGGAAGTGATCATAAGGAGATCCCTAGGAGAGCAGGAGAGTAGGGAAGCCAGTCAGGGAAGGGATGGAAGTCAGTAACGTGTACTTTTAGAAGCAGGTTACCCCTTGGGCAATGGGGCTTGAACCCACTGCAGAGCTCTGGAGATTAGGTAGACATGCTGAGAATGGTCTCACCCAAGGGGCATATGCAGCCATCAACTCCCTTTGCTCATCATTTGAGGGTACTCCTAGAGGCATAACTCCCTGGTACAATGAACCTATGCTGGACACGTGGGGCTTCTATGGACGGTGCCACAATGCTTCTATGGATAGAGAAAGCTTTCAGGCAGAGACAGAGGTGCTGAAGCAGCAGGGACAGGAAACACCAAGGACACAGGGAAGAACACCAAGGACACAGGGAAGAACGCTGACAGTATGTGCAACAAAGTGCAAGGTGCAAATACCAAATTATAAACATCTCTTCCACCTAAGAAGAGTTACGCAGTCTTCTATGTGCTGTTGGCCCTCCAATATGGAGGCATTCTCTCTTCCTGGACTTTCACTGCTGTCTGTTATTAGCATCGTGACCATTCCAAAGCATGATAAGAAAAAGAAAAAAGAGTTTCAAGGATTCATTACTTTATCCTACAAGTTTTTACTGAGCACGTCTCTGAACCAGGAACTCTTTTTGGCACTGGGGATACAACAGTAAAATATATATATATATATACATGGAGCCAAGGTCCTTGCCCACATGGAGGCTGCATTCTGGTAAAGGAGAAAGAAAATATATGCAGAAAAACCTTGGATTGTGAGTAACTTAGTAACTTGTTCTGTGAGTGTTCTGTAAGAGAGGCAAACATTTTTTAATGTTTATTTTTGAGACAGAGAAAGACAAAGTGTGAGGAAGGGAGGGACAGAGAAAGAGGGGGACACAGAATCCCAAGCAGGCTCCAGGCTCCAAACTGTCAGCACAGAGCCCGATGCGGGGCTCAAACCCACAGACCGTGAGATTATGACCTGAGCCGAAGTCAGATGCCTAACCAACCAAGCCACCCAGGCGCCTGACAAGCAAACCTTTCTAATAAATTTTAACTTGATAAACAAGCGGTGACTTACAATACTAGTAGTACATGTTGCCAAATGCCACATGATCACACTGAACCTATAATTCTCTCTCTCTCAGTACAGGATTGTGGGTGATGGTCTCCTATGCTTGGACACTTGGTCTCAGGCCATGATGTTTGGCAGAAATCAGTGCTTTTTCAAAACATGAGAAGGTGCACAAAACTGGCACTAGTGTATTTTTTGTCACTTCAGAGCACCTCTGGACAGTCCTTTGCTTTTCCACACAAGAGTAAGCTTAAGAATGCTTTGCTTCATTCTAGGTCAGGCTGCCTGCAGATATAGACCCTTTCTTCTGCTGCTTTCTTGCCGGTTACATTAAATACAGTATACGACAAGAGTTTATGAATCCTGAACTGTATTCAACATCTGTGTGAGTGTGTACAATGGCCTCCATAAGAAAAAGATTGAAAAGAAAGGCAGTAAGAAGAAGGAGATCATTACAGTGGAAGTTAAGAAAGAAATCATGAGGAAGTACAAATGAGGTATGCAAGTAGCCGAAATCACAAGATTTTATAAGAAGTCTACATCTGCATCTCGTCTGCAGAAGAGAAGGAGAAAAAGGCAGAGGAATCCCTGAGTTTAGGGAGATTAGAGAGATGTGTAAAATGTGAGAAACAGTGCAAAATTTTGTAGAAAAGCACCACCCGAGTAAGGCTGTAGCAGTGAGAGCGATGTATCTGTTAAACAACCATGCACTGTCATATTTCCACGAAATCCTCAAAAGGAAGCAAAAGCAAATGTCAGTGGATAGATTCCTTGTTAAAGCTGCACAAAAAGAAAAAGATTCCATTGAGCCAATAGATAGCAGTGATTCCATTAGTGATAGTGAAAGTTGTCCGCCATAATAACCCTCCCCTCTTTTGTCTCCCTCACATCAGCCATGGAGGTTTTCAAAGGTAAGTGCAGGTTAATTTGTTTCTTTTTCTTTATATTTTGGATTTTATTTATTATTTTGTATTATATTACAGTAATTGTAATCATTTTTATATGAATATTTTTGGGTTGTGGAATGAATTATCTGAGTTTTCATTATTTCTTATGGGGAAATTCACTTTGATATACAAGTGCTTTGGATTACAAGCGTGTTTCTGGAACAAATTATGCTCACAAACCAAGGTTCTACTGGAATTGATATGTGAGTTGTATTATACATCACAGGTTTGGAGCTATTGGATGTAAAAGGGCAGAATAAAGGGATTAGCAAGTACTGTGGAGTTGATGCACTTTTAAATGTAATGGTCAGGGAAGGTCTCATCAAGGAGATGGCAGCTGAGTAGGGGTTGAAGGAGGTGACAGAGGTAGTCATGACCTGGAATAAGGTGGGGTTTGGAGGGAGCAAGAATTGCCTCCAAGCAAGGGGAACAGCTGATGCTTGCACATGGATTTGAGGGGCAGTGGGGAGGAGGCTGGCTATGTGGTTGCATGGAGATAATCAAATGGGAGATGGTAAGAGATGGGATCAGAGAGATGAACCTGGGTCAAGCCATCAAGTTCTAGGGACATTATAAGGACAGGGGGAAAAAGGTGTGTCACTGGAGGAGCAGTATGGTAGGATTTCAATAAGATGATCCAGTCTGCTGGGTTGAGGACAAACTATGTGGGGGGGGGCGGGGCGTGGGGCTGTGGAAGAGAAAGCAGATGGGTCGGTTCAGGGGCTGCTGTGATAATTCAAGTGAGAAATGACTGAGGAAGCTGGACCAGGTCCTAGCTGTAGAGATGGTGGACAGAATCTGGCTGTATTTTGCTTATAGAAAGGACTTCCAGAGAACCGAGATAATGGAGAGAAGGCAATCATAGTGTAATAGAATATAAAGTCTCAGGAGAGGTAATGTAGTCCCAGACTCTCATGTTCTCAGAAATTCGGAGAGCTAGCTTTGCTTACTGAGCAGAAGGTAGACACACAGCTGAGGTGGGAGTAGATGCCAGGACTGCCAGCTTGTTTCGGGACCCCAACTGATGTCTTCCAGTGATGGGGGCAGTTTTTCAGACCAACCAGGCCCTCCAGGAGAGACCATCAGTAAGTGACCTGGAAGACGTATGCACCTCTTTTGGGCCCCACTCTCACTGCAACTGGTCCCTTCTCTCTTGAGAGCAGAGACATTCTTCTTGGTAGAGGTATCCAGTCCAGCTAATGGCCATGTTCTCATGGAAGGCATGCACAACAGACCTCCCTTTTAATTTAAGGATAAACAGTAACCTTTCAGTAAAATCTCGGAGTCTTCTCATAACAGTAATGGTGTATGTACTGCTGGGAACATCCTCACCACAATGAGTGATACGCTCTGTTCTCCTTCCTTTGGTTATCACTCTGACATTTCTCACAAATGCACCTTTCACTCCCCCAATAGCATCCTCAGAGCTACTTGTCTGTCAACAACAGAGCCCCGTCGGGTAATCTCAAAGCCCTGAGGAAGCAAAAACTTGGTTTCCCATACTTCCCACCATCTATTTGGTATCAGTAGGGATCCTCTGCCAATAATACCTCTATTTATACACTATAAAAGAAACTTCATAACAAATACATAGAGTGATTTTCCACTCATATGTGGCTGAATTAAGGACACTGGCTCTGGAATGTAGCCAAAGTAATTTGGAAGAAAGGCCATTTTGTCTCCCCCATTTCCTGGCACTGCTATTCATCCCTTCTCTCCTGTGTTTACACATATGTAATTGATGGAAGCACCCATTCACCAAATATAACTTACATTTGTGTACAGGATACAATATGTAGAGTCGTTTTACATAATATTTGGGTTATTGGTTAGATTTTTTTTCAATCTAGTAAAAGAATCAGTTTGCACCCTCCGAGCATATATCCATCAGCTAGCAGAAGAAGCCTCCAGAAGCCTGCTGAGAGACAGGAAGAAGTCTGCCTTGACGCAAAGCCAACTTTGTTCATTCCATAAAGCTGCTCATTCAGCTTTCACGGTGACTAATATGGGGCCCATCTATGCCAAGTATTATTTTGAATGTCACATTTTATTCCAAAGACTAAGTTCAAGCTCTCTCTCCCAACACTGATAACAGAAAAACAAACTTGGTCTCACAGATTTTTCTAATTATTCTCTCCTGTTGTTGCCTTTCATTCTGACACCCTTGTCATCACGCTCTTTTCCAGAAGCCATGAAGTAAGAAAACAGTGTCTTTTTCAAGTTATGGGACACCGAATCCAATATTTCTGAAGTCTGAAGTCGTATTTTCTTCTTAAAACAAATAGTAAACTTTCAGCCTTATCTTCTGCCCTTCACTCAAGACCTAGAGAAGGGGTTCAAGGAGGATTAGGCATCTCACGTTTACCTCTGCTGATAACGATGCTCTTGAGACCAAGTAGTGGCACTTCTGCTTGACTAATTCTCGATTAGGAGAGAGAAAACCAGAGAGATTCAGAGAGGATGTGTTAGAAAATGGAGGGTCTGCCCAGTCTCAACACAAAAAGTGATTTTGATGAGAAGAGTTTATGAATATGTGGGGGCAGAATCTGGATTTGAAAGTGACATGTTTACTGAGAGATGAGATGCTCATGGCTGCTTAAATACTTTTGTGTGGTTATTAATAATCCCCAAACATAACAAACTCACAAGGCATATGTTTCAGTTACAGTGAAACCAAATCACTGCATCATCAGGCAGGATAACATGCAAAGCTTATCCTGAGCCACCCGGCATTGTCAGTAAGCAGCCAACTTTGGACACAAGTGAGCAATGGTGCTGCTTCAGTTCCCGGCACCAGGACACAGGAACCTGGCACAGATGGAAGGAAATAAATGAGATCAGAGCCCAGGTGGGATAGTCATTTTGTTAGGCAGCAGGGTGGGCCCCAGAAAAAAACATGTGACATAAATTCTGCCACGTCCCAGCAGAGATGGTTTGTGTTGCACTAAATGCTTCCAATAAGACAAATTCATGTTTCAAGAATGGGGGAAGAGAGGGGCGCCTGGGTGGCTCAATCGGTTAAGTGTCTGACTTCAGCTCAGGTCATGATTTCACAGTTTGTGGGTTCGAGCCCTGCATTGGGTTCTGTGCTGGCAGCTCAGAGCCTGGAGTCTGTCTCAGATTCTGAGTCTCCCCTGCTCACGCTGTCTCTCTCTCTCTCTCCTAGAGATAAATAAAACATTAAAAAAAAAATTAAAAAAAAAAAAAAAAAGAGTTCATTGTGGATCTGTGGCATTCTGAGTGAATCACTCCACCTGCCTTTGCTCTGATTTCACACATTCCTCACTCTTCCCCTCCTCTGTCCCCTGAGTAGTAACCTGCTTTAGGCTCTGCTTCTTTTTCTTCAGAAAGTGAGTTTAAAAGTAAGGAAGTTACTTGAAAAACAGTGGCAAATTCAACCATCACCACTTTAAGTAGCAGACTAAAAGGCAATTTCTATTGGGCAAGAGAGTCTAGGCACTAATGATGACCTCTGACTCTAGGTCCTTACTACACAAAATATGGTCCATCAACCAGAAAAATCACAATCCCTGGGAGCTTATTAGAAATACAGAATCTCAAGTCCACTCCAGACCTGCTGTGTCAGAATCTGCATTTTAACAAGACCCCCGTGGGATTCATGGGCTTAGTTAAGACTAAGAAGCGGCATTCTATTTTACTTAGGATCATTGGGTTCTGGGAAAATATCTTTAGAAACATGATCTTGAAAATTGCAGAAAACAAATTTTTCATATTTGATCTTTTGACCTTGGGGGACAGATACCCACTTATTTCTGTTATTCCATAAGATGGCTCTCGCAGGAACCTTTTGAATACAGAGGTCAGGAAGAAAAATAATGGAAGAATGAACAAAAAAGAATAAGAACAGAAGAAGAAGAATTACACTGATTAAAGCAAAAATCATAATATATTGGGTTGTAACATCAAATATCCAAGGACACATGTCTTTAGGCATGGCTGAATCAAAATCTTTCCTCAAGAATCCATCCTTCTCTTTCTCGTGGCTCTTTCCTCTACATGAGCATCATTTGAAAGCAAACTCTTTCAAGAGGTAGTACTAAGTGTGGCCTTAGTAGTCCAGGTTTGCATCCTGATAGTTTTGCTCTAGTAGCAAAGGAATAAACTTCTTTTCCAGTTATTTAAACAAAATAAATAAGTAAAAAAAGATAAGTAAACACAGATAAGCTGTGTATCTATAGCTGCGGCAATCACTTTGATTGACCAGGTCAGGCCACATGCACACCCCTTGGCCAACAGGATAAGGTCAGTCACCATGACCTTTGACATAGGAAGATATAATTTCTAAAGGAAAAATTCAGATGATTTTACTTGAAGGAGAGGGAATAGGTAGTAAGCAGGCAACAACAGATATCCACTCCTTTGATGTCTTTTAAGTCAGTACTTCTATGATCATTTACTGTGGTTCTACTTTGTGCCAGGTAAATGCTATTTGGGCCAAACCAAGATGAGAGTGCCAGTCCTCAAAAGAGAGGACAACAGACCCCAACTGTTGTGCAAGGCTAAGTGGAAGCACAAGCCATACTCTATGGATTCCAGAAGAAGGAACAATTAGTTCTGCCTCAGACACATGGAAAGTCTTTGTAAACTTGAAGAATGAATGGGCTTCCTATATATGGAGCCCAAAAGAAAGCAAGAACTAAGATTTGAAGACCTGTGACCAAATTTTAGAGTTTAGGAAGTGAATCAATGGGCAGCTGGAGCCAGACTGTAAAGACCATCTTCAAGTATGAACTTGCTGAAGAGTTTAAACTTTATTTATTAGAGGGGAGGAATCTGATAGAGGGAAAGAACATCCATTAAGGAGATAAGTTTGGGAACACTTGTGGAAGGATTAAAACAGAGAATGTAAGATCAATTTCTAGTGAGCCTTCAGATGACAAAGATAAAGATTCTACAGCTTAAATGCCCACATCTAAACTAACTTCAGCCAGCACCAGTGGTTCCAGTTATACACTCATTATTAATTAAATGGTTTTTCTACTGGGGAAGAACTGGGAGAGATGATTAAAAGTCAGTATTCAATGCCTGTTAGTTGACCAAATCAATTTTATAACAAATTTTGGAGCACAATCTTACTTGAAACAACTGGACATCTTGCTGATATGCATTATATACTAAGTAGAGGCTTGCTGTATTCTCTTCCTCTTAGAACACAATACCATAGCTTTCCCTGATCTTAATATAAAAAGACTAAAGCCTGCAGAGGGAGGAAAGGAGAATAGTAAAGAGAAAAAGAAGAAAGAAGGAAGGAAGGAAGGAAGGAAGGAAGGAAGGAAGGAAGGAAGGAAGGAAGGAAGAAGAGAAGGAAAGAAAGAAGGAAGGAAGAAGGGAGGAGGGAAGGAAGGAAGAAAGTAAGAAAGGGAGGGAGAATGGGAGGGAAAACGGAAGAAAGGGCAAGCTGATGAATAGGAATGGAAGGGGAAAAGGGAGAGACAGAGACAAAGGTAAACAGGACAGCTATTTTGGTAGGGTTCTCCGTATGGTAATTTCCATGAATTGATTTTCCATCAGAGGCAACTTGAGACAGCCCTTAAACTTGTGAAGTCTGATGTCATTCTAAGCTTCCTCTGCATTTGACCTTCACACTCACAATTCTGACAGAGGTCTGCAGTACACTTAGAACTTTTTCTTAAAGGCATCACTGAGGAAAAGACAGTCACATAGCAAGATGTCAGAGTAGGGCTGCAGATCCCAAGAGGAGGTCTAGCCTTGATGAAGGTGGGTCTCTCTTAGAGTGCATTGCTACTTCTTTGAGCTTTCACAGGCACTGAGCTCATCTCTGTCCTCCAAAGAGACCTATTGGCCACTCCTAGGGTTGAGGGCTCTTGGCCTCCCAGTGAGGAACATTCCAGGCAGTGCTGAAACCTCCACATAATCAGTTCGCAGGAAGCTGGAAATCAAGCACAGCCCAGAAATACCACAGACCAAAGGGGAGCTGGAGAATGATAGTGCTGTCCATTCTCAAGGACATTTCCAAGCAGAACTGTCTCATTTTCCTCAGTGATAGACAGCCACATCCTCAAAGAGATCTCTTTTCATAACATATAGTATATCCCCCAATATATTCTGGAATCAATACTAATCAATACTGCCTTCTGCCACCATCACCCCATGTATATTACAAGTGTGTGTGTGTGTGTGTATGTGTGTGTGTGTGTGTGATACTCTGATTTTATTCTTCCAACTTTGCCCTTGACGTTTCACTTAAACTGAGGAGGAATGAGTCTGAGTGTACACAGACAGGACATGGCAACAAAGAAAAACCACCACTTGGCTCCAAATATCTAACTTTCTGGAAGTTATTAAAATTTCTTAAATAAATAAATAATCTTAAATTTCATTCCAAAATATTTCCCAATATAAATTCTTAATGTACACTTCTACTTGTGTTTATTTATAACTCTTTCACCACTGTTTTGGTGGTTTAATATTTTTGTTCATCCTCACACACATGGTAGTCCTATATGTGTGTGTGTTTGTGGTTTTTGTATATGTGGATCATGTGTATATGTGAATGTGTGTGTATGCATGCATGTGTGTATATGGAATATGTGTATTCACATATATGTGTTTGAGGGAGAGTGGAATGTGTGTGATTATAGTGTGTGTATGTGTGTGTATCTGAGATTGTATGTATACACGGGGTATGTATGTGACTGTATTAGTATACTACATGTGTGTATATAGTATGTGTGTCAGTGCATGGTACATGTGTGATTTGTTCTGGGAAGACTATGGCTGTGTGTGTACCTGGAGTGTGGATGAGTGTTCATATGTGATGTTTGTGTGTGTCCATGTTTATTGTTTTGGGGAAAGCATGGAGTGTGTATGTGAAAGTTGTGTGTATATGCACTTGTAGGTGCACACACTGAATTTTTTAACCTTGTTCTGATCTAATATAGTTCAAGAATATAAAAAGACACTACTCTGTGTCTTTTCCAAAAATCTGTGTTTGAAGCAGACTTTGAATATTTGTTTTCATATACAAAGCAATTATTCTTCACAGCCAAAGGCAACCATCTTGGACTTTTGGGAAAATGCCCAAAATAATACTTCTGAAAAGTGATTTAAAACTGGAATGGACATGCCATTTTTAGGTGTCCAAAGGGATGACAGAAGATAGTTGATGCTATGTTATTTTAGAGGGAGAAAACTATTAAAATGTTTCTGACTGTAGCAACAATAAAATACTAATGAACCAAAGGAACAGATGGAAATTGAAAAGCATGTGCAATGTCAAAACCCAAAATACAGTGATTTGTTAAATTACAGGGTTTGTTCCCCTGAGAGAAGAGCTGCAGTTTGCTGATAACTCAACAACAAGCAGGATTATTACTGTAACACAGCAACGCCATTTTCCGCCTGAAACCTGCAAGAACTAATTAATTAGATAGCTTTGGTTACTAGGTTAGAACCAAGCTTTGCTGTCCAGTTTCCAAAGACTGAACTTTCTAAATTGTCAGAAGAACAGCATTTTTCTAATTGTCTGCTGACTCCTGTAGATAGTTACAAAGACTGCTATCAATTGCCATAAGGAAAATGCCTCATGATAAATTGTTTGCTTTTTTTGGCCATTGGGGAAGACTCTTTTCTTACAGCTTTTTATGTTCTTGAGTCATCCAGACTTCCTTAGTGAACTGAAATTTGTTGTGTTGTGTTGCATCTCTAAATATAACATAAGAGTCAGGACAGGGAGTGGTTCCTAAGAAGGGTTTTATAAGAGTGCCAGCTGGGCATATCAGGCTAACTGGTGATGGAGGAAAAATATACTGTTCTCTCTACTCTAAACAAAAGACCCCAGTATATTTCCTAATAAAGAAGTGAGATTTGGGGAGCCTCCTGAGCACAGAAAAATGGGGAAAAATGCTCTCCCCATTATAAAAGGAAAGAATCTCCCTTGTGTAATTTCTTCGCTAAAAATACTTGGGAATTGGAAACCAAAATGAATCCAGAAGATTCAATGAAAACACTAAAGGAGAGACGCTTGCCTTGAGTCTCCCATGGTTCTGGGTGACTTTTCTATCCCCACCAGACCTTATCATTTTAACCCTAGCATTTGCTGCATTCATGGTGCCAATGACTCAAACCCCTGTCATGGCCAGTGAGGGTGTGAACTGATACAGCTACACCGAAGAGCAACTTGCTGGTATCCACTAAAATTGTCATTGTACACATTTGATGGCCTAGCAAGTATATTTCTCAGCATCTTGCCTAGAGAAACATGCATCCATGCACACTAGGAGGAATGTATAGCAGAATAACCAGTATAGCATTTTTCAGAATAGAGAATTGGAAGGGAACATCATGTTTACCAACAGTGAAAGGGTTAGATAATGGTATATTTAGGTTGTCGAATTATTTGCTACTTTATATAGGATAGATTTATATTAATGACACCAGAAGACTTCCAAAATATAGTGTTAAGTTGAATAAAACAATTAACAAAACATAATATACCATGGATATAATATGGTAGCATTTTACAAAAGAGAACCTGCACACATATACAAAACAATATTATACCTTTATAAATATCTATACAAATACACAGAGGATGGTCTGGAATTCCTTTCATTGGATAGAAAAAGCAATTATTCTTTGAGAAGAAAGTGGCTGTGGAAGTAGTGGCCAGATGGATTTAGACTTATCTTACTAGTTGTATAATCTTGGAAAAGTTACTTACTCTGTTTTGGGTTCGTCATCTATAATATGGAGATTATAAAATATGTCTACATGATAAAGGTGTCGTGAGGATTAAGTGAGTTAATGATAAAACAGATAATGTATGCAAAGGCCCAGTAATGGTCTAGGTGCTTTACCTATATTATCTACTTTAATATGAAGTAGGTAGAATCATTATTCCCATCTTACAGGTCAAGAGACAGATACAATGAGGTTGATAATTTGCCAATAGTCTCATAGCTTGTAAGTGTAAAACTAAAGGATGAGACAATGATAGTCTTCAAAGAGAGGCAGCTTAATGAGAATGAAAAGGTTTGAGAAGGTCTAAAGACATTTACTGAAACTCATATATCTTCTTGCATTGGAAAGAGATGAGTTTGGATCCATTTATTCTCCAGCCACAGCAGGAGTCAGATGCCTGATCTTTAACTACACATTCTCTGGCCAAATAATGAAACAGAAGATGGACAGTTTTCAGTTAATCAGGATCAAAATCTTGGGGTGAATTTTATTTCACCTTCTTGCAACCCCATTGCTACAGATTTGACAGTTGATCTTCAAGCCACATCCCTATGGGCCCTCACAGTCTCCAGAGTATACTGCCTCACTGTGATGGGTAATTGTCAACTTGACAGTGTGCCCAGATATTTGATCAAATATTATTCTGGTGTGTCTGTGAGGCTATTTTGGGTGAGATTACCATTTAAATCTGCAGGCTGAGTAAAGCAAATTGCGGTTCCCAGTGTGGATGGGCTTCATCCTATCAGACAAAAGCCTGAATAGAACAAAAACGCCAACCATTCTTCAAAGAAGAAGGAACTCCTTCCACTTGACTTAACTGAACATCAGTTCTTTCCTGCCATCAAGCTTGAACTGGAACATCAACTTTTCCTGGGTCTTGAGAAGCCTGCTGGCTTCTGGAGCAGAACTATACTATCAGCTCCCCTGGGTTTCCAGCTTGCTGATTTCAGAATTTGGGAGTTGTCAGCCTTTATAATCACATGAGCCCATTCCTTATAATAAGTAGATAAGTAAGTAAATATCACATCAATTTTATTTCTCTGGAAAAACCCAACTAACATAACTACCCCTTGACTTTGGGTTTGTCTATGTGAATTGCTCTGTCCAATGGGAAGTCCATAGTTGTGATGTGAGCAAAGGCTTCTCATATGCTTATATAGTTGGGTTTAACCTCTTGTACTTGGACCATTGTTATGCAAAGAACACATTCTGCAAAGCCACTGCCCCTCCAAACTAGGCGTCAGAATGACAAGTGGAATTGGCTTGAGTTTAGCCTGCAGCCTGGAGCCAAGCCCTGCTGAATTTAGCAAAGATCAGCCAAACTTTAATTCACTGGCAGCTTCATGACTGACAAAGTGTTGTGTCTATAAGCTCCCAAGCTTTGGACTGTTTGTTACGGTTACTATTGCTGTTTTTAGCATTATCATGCCTATAGCTTACAGATACACTCCAACATATATAATGACTTCTTTTCTTTCCATGTCTCTTAGAGCCAGCTCTTCCCTTGTTCTGGGGTAGACATTTTGACTCTGCAGGGAGATAAAATGAGAAGACAACTTGCCACTTCTTTCTTTGTTTACAGAGACCCTCTATACCAAACAGTGATCAGTGCTGATGCTTCAGTGATCTTTCTAGAGCATTATGCAGCTCCTACCATTCCCCTTCAATGACTTAATACAGATAGAGAGCTCTAGTCCTTGCCAGTACATGCTACCTTATACTTGTGGACATTTCTATGTGCAATTTCCTCTGTCTAGAATGTTCTTTCATTCTACCATTTCTATTGTCCCTTATGCACATCATAAATTTTAATAATGATTTGAGATTCTACTAAAGCTTTCATTTGTTTTTGGGCACCCCCTCTTCGACATGCACCACACCCCAAACCCTAATACCTATACACACATAAAAGAATCACAACTGGGTTTCTTTAGATCATCATATTCTTTTCTAAGCTCTCATAAGCTCACCATCCACCTATTTAACTATATAGCTATCATAATAGTTTGCTCCCAAGTAAGGTCAGAGACATGAGGGCCTATTAGTATTTGCCAGGCTAAGCTCAGTTACACAACAGAAACAAGTTAGTTCCTACACCTCGGAATTTATTATGAGGTACAAGTCTTCCATTGCATATTTAAGCCGTGTGGTATTTTCAGAACATAGCATGGGTTCCTTTCATACTCATGTCATATTGCAGGTCAGTGGGGATTCTGCTCCACAGGATCACCCAGGCTGGAGTGATCTTTTGTCTTTACACTTGCTTCCACACTTTCACGGTAGGTAACTGGTGGAGCTGGGATTTGAACAAAGCAAATGAGTTCCAAATCCAATCTTTAATCACTACTTTATATGTTTCTCCATTCTAGTCAGGGCATGCCATCTAATGAATAATATGCAATTATTTTAGAATAATTATAAGAATAAATTGAATAAAATGAAATTATTCTTATTTCATTCTTACAGTGAAGTTAGGAAAGAAGTATTGTTATATCAATTTAGTATTAGGAAATAAGTTTCCTTGAGGTTAAGTAATTTGCCACAGGTCACACAACTAAAAATATGCCAGACGCAGGATTCAAAACATAATGACATATTCCCAAAATATCACTTAGGACATAGCACTTAAGAATTGGAGGAAAAACCTTTTATATAAATCACAGGTGAGAGAATGCCAGCATGGAGGAACTAGGGAGAGAAGATACTAAAAATACATACATACATATACATATATATGTGTGTGTGTATATATATATGCATGTATATGTATGTATATGCATGTATATATATATATATACATATTTTGTTCCAAAATACATCATCCCTGCCCTCTGAAAGCATGAAAAAATGAAAATTCTATTTGAATTACCCAGAGCTAACATATGAAGCATGAAGCCACAAGAATGCACAGTTGATCTTCATTATTCGTGGATTTCATGTTTGCAAATTCACCTTCTAAAATTTACTCATAACTCCAAAATCCATACCTCTGGAACCTCCACAGTCACTAACAGGCAGGCACAGAGTACCAAAAAGCAGAGCTGCTGGACATGCACATTTCCATCTTACATTGTCTTGAACAAGGCAAGGCTCTGCTTTGTCTCAGCTCTCATTCTGTAAGCACGTGTCCTTTCCATGGGCTCTTTAGTGTTGCATTGTTCACATTTTGTACTTTCAGTTGGTGATTTTGCTGTTTAAATCAGTCCCTCACAAGGCAAACCATGAGAGACTCTTGAATGCTGACAAAAACTGAGGACTGATGGATGTGGGGGGGGGGGGGTGGGCATGGAGGAGGGCACTTTGGGGATGAGCACTGAGTGTTATGTAGAAACTAATTTGACAATAAACTATTTGTAAAAAAAAAAAAAAAAAAAGATTTCAGTAGGGAGATGAGTAAGGACTTCAGTACTTAGGTATCTTTCAGTGCATTCCTCTTAGCCTAGTCACTTCCAAGGTAGCATAAGGCCAGAGGACCTGCAACAGAGCTTTAAATGCCCATATGCTGCTGAATTACCCTTTGGCATCCCAGTGTTCACAGTGGCTTCTCCAAATGAAGTGTTCTGTCAGTCATCTCAGATGAACGTTGTTCTGGGGCTCATGCAAAGACTGTGATAGACTTCAAGGGCTTCTACTATAAATTTGATGTAGTTCATACCAACTCTTTCAAAGCTTTTTACATATGCTTCTAAAATTGATCACAACCATACAGAATGAATCTCTTTGAACAAGTATTATCTGAAAGCAGCCAAGGCTAAAAGGAAATTTTCTATGCAGTGACATTCAAACACTTTTCAACTTGACCCACAATAATATATTTTACGTATAGTAAATACATTGGTATAAATGCATATAATAAAATTTCATTAAACAATAAAAAAAAAAATCAGTCCCTCACATAGCACTCACATGTTGTCTAGTGTTTCCAAGTGCAGGGAGGCTACAATGGGCCTTACAGAGAAAATACGTGTCTTAGATAAGCTTTGTCCAGGTAAGAGTTATGGTGTTGTTGGCTGTGAGTTCAGTGCTCATCAATCAACACCATGGCACTTTCAGAAAGAAAAAGAGGGGGAAAATTCACTAATCTGTATGGGAGGCCACTCCACAAAGTTCTAGACTATCATCTGTAGTGCTTCAGAAAAGATGGAAAGGTAGCTAACTTTGTGGATATGTAAGATGACAACGGATAAAACATGTATACTGGGTGGCACTGTTATGAGGCCAAAGAAATTCATGGTCATGCTACCCAGGATCAGGAAAATGTCAAGCCCTTCTCAGCTAGGGAGGGCTGGCTTGCATGTTTCAAAAGGCCTGAAAAATGCTAACTTTGCAGGTTCTTCAGGTCAAGAAACTCAAAATTTTTTTACAATTTTCTCTCAGTGTTATATAGGAAAAGGATTAATTGGAAGAGTGTTTCCAACAGTGATGAGACTGGCTTGTTTTACAAGAATATTGGCAAACCAACTTTTATAACACGAATGGCATTTGAGTTGACCAAAATGTTATGATCAGAAGCATGTGGTAACTTAACCCTGACTTTCCTCTAGGAGCAACAGTTCAATATTTGCTAATTCAGTGTCCATGGCGACTTTATAGAATATAACAACTGAATACCAAGAACCAACTCTGTGTACGTGTGTGTGTGTGTGTGTGTGTGTGTGTGTGTGTGTGTGTGTATGCATGTATAAATACCTATTACTAACGGAAAATGAGTGAGGCTCAACTTAATTTTCCCCAGTTTCTCCAGCCTGGAATTTAGTACTTCCAGATCAAAATCTCCTATTGCATATGTTAGCCATGTGGAATTTTCACAAGGTGTTTTTGGCTATTGGTTTGGTTTGATTTTATATCTCTAAATCCTTTGTCTCTTCCAAATGAGTTTTTAAAAATCAGCTAACATAAGAATTATGTCCAATACTCTTTTTCTAATTGCTTTAGCTATTTTTTGAGGTTTGCTTTTAGACTTTGGCTTTTTTTTAAGACCTTGACTTTTTTGATAAAAATGGAAAGAAATTTGGCACTGACTGTATCCCTCTACAAATTATCATAATTGGGAAACTCACACTTAATTCTGAAGATGGCTGAGAATTTGTTCTTTCCTAAATTAAAAGTTGGATTTTCCCTTCTTCTGCAAAAATCCCTTTGCCAAAGTGACTGTTTGCCACTTTTTTTTTTAGCATTGCAGTCTATTTGCTATTAATGCAAAATCCGATAAATGCACAGATATTGTATTCACACAGGCCCTATTCTCTTCTAAGAATCTAAGAATTCTTTTTAAATAAAATCATTTTGGAATATAAGTTGAAAATTGAAGAGTAATATAAAGAAGCAGAATTTCTACTCCATCTCCACACAAATTTCCCATCTCCAATCAACTCTTCCTGCAGTTTAGGGGAATGTGCAACAATTTAATTGTTCTACTTGATCACAAATCACAGGATATGCAAGTAGAAGATGAAACTATCTTGGAAAATGTGTTATTAAAGAAAAATTTTAAATGTGCTTGCACAGAAGTTAAAGAAATGTTTCTGTGTCTGGATAGGAAAGACAGTTAAAGGCTCTCAGAGACTTTGGTTTGTAGCATGAATAGGACTGTGATAAATGTGCAGTTATCTGGACATGCTTGGGAAGGGAATGGTGGTGCAAGAGAGTGAATAGACCTTCTGAAATAAGAGCAGAGACTTCAGGTTCATGGGTTTATGGATGAAAAGCAACACTGCCAGCTCCTTGTGTTGAGGGTGTAAAACCAAGGTTCTAGAGTGTAGGATTCTGGGGGACTGGAGGCTTGGGTGTAACCATGGAATATAGTGACATGGCAGCCACTGTCGATACCTCACTTGTATTGTCCTTGTCTTACCATTCTAGTTCTTGGCCTACAACTGCCGACAACTGTTTCTAGTTGCCTGAGAAATTCTCAGATCTCCAGAGCCCACCTTGTATGCAAGTAGGGCACACCAGAAGTCCTGAGGAGGACTACCCCCAGCAGTCCTCAAGCAATGTATGAGGCCTGTCCTCCTCCACACAAATGGCAGAACTCTTCCGTGTGCTCCACACTGCTTTTCAGAGATTCCTGGTGGGGCTGAGCTCCAGATGCCCAAACTCGATATCGCACTTCATTGGCCTCTTTTCTTTCCCTATCTCCCTTCCCAGTCCCCTGCTTTGTTCCTCGGGATCATGCTGTAAATGAAATATCTGCACTCACACCCTTATCTCAGAGTCTGCTTCTCATGAAATCCAAATCAAAGAAATAGGTTAGCCAGGTTCTAGAATCCTCACAATGAGTAGTTGTGGCGCCCTCGTATTCATCTGTGATGTTTCTTTAGTCACAAATGAAAGAAAAGAAAACCCAGAAGCAGGGATCAAGAAAGTATTGTCAGTGAACGAAGCAACTGGTTGGGGACTGTGGCAAGCCCCCTCAGGTCGGTGGCTACAACTAGCTCTAGCCATCTGATTTCATTGGGCAGTGCAACTCTTTGTTTGCCAAATCCTCTTATGGGAAGTGAGCTTTTGATTTTATATTTATTTTTCAAAGTTTATTTGTTTATTTTGAGAGAGAGCATGGGGGAGGAGCAGCAAGAGGGAGAGAGAGAGTGAATCCCAAGCAGGCTTCACATTGTCAACACAGAGCCTGATGCCAGGCTCAAACTTATGAACCACAAGATCATGACCTGAGCCAAAATCAAGAGTTGGATGCTTAACCGACTGAGCCATCCAGGTGCCCTGGGGATATGATTTATAAATGCTGAGAATTGATTTGGACATTTAAACAATACAAAGCACAATACAGCAAATTCCGAAAACCATTAGGGTTGTCTTCTCAGAGCATGTGCATGCCCTATGATGAAGCAATTCCACTTCTGGGTAGATACTCAAGAAAACTGCATACTTATGAGCACCAAAAGACATGTACTGGATTGTTCACAGAAGCACTATTCATAATAGCTCCAAACTGGAAAGGACCCATATGCTACCAAACAGTAGGGTAGAGAGATACATTGTGCATACCCGTGTGATGGGATACTTTACTATACAGCAAGGAGATTGTGTAAATCATTGCTACTGACCACACTATGAATGTTCTCAAACATCATGTAGAACCAAAGAAGCCTGAATGAAGTATTCATGTAAACTACATAACTACATAAGCAGACAAAATTAATCTATGCTATTGAGTGAAAAGTCTTTCTTATTCAAATCAACTTCTCCAGTCACCTCCAGTCATATATTGCCAGGATCCCATGTGTAGGGATAAACACACTTCATAGATAAATAATTTTTCCTTCTTTTAAGGTATAATTCTTCCTGAAAAGAGTACTAACATAGATCTATTAGTCATTGTTATGTTAGCATGAATTAGGACTCAACATTGACAGAAGGCCTGCTCTAGAAGAACCTACCTCTGCTAGGAACTACAGACATGGAAACGGACAAGTCAGAATCTGTGCCCCGCTCAATGGATAACACCTAAATCAGTCATGGAAGTCATATGTTGATTTGTGTCAGTCCTGATTACTGCCCACCTCTAATTCAATTACTGAGGATGGGGGTGTGAGATCATGTTCATTTGCTTATGCCATTTAGAGGCTGCTTTTTGGAACAAAAACTGGGATTAACATCATGCAAACCTTATGACTGCTACTGTCTTACTTTGGGTTGCCCTAAAAACATATCCTGAAAACACAGATTTAAATATAAGTAACTTATCTTAGAGGCAATTCTGGAAAACACCAGTAGAGGAGTAAAGAAGAAGGGGACAGCTGAAGGGCAAGGGAGTTGGAATGTTTATAAACCCATTCTTATCTGTCATTAAGTGAGTACTGGTCCTAGAAAACATTAATTCTCTCTAGTTGCCTGTGTTTCAAATAAAGCTCTAAAGATGAAAGAAAATTTTCAAAAAAGAAAGGGAGGAACTGATACTTGGAAGTCAGGCCAAATGCAATGTTGTGCGAAAGAAGTCAGAACCTAGAGTATATGCTGTGGATGATGACAGTGGAACATTGACAGCATCTGCTATAAGCCACCCAACTAGAGAAGCAGTTCCTCAAATGAAAATTTGGATGAGTTAAGAGGAAAGAAACACATGAATGCCAGTTACAATACCAACCAGTGTCCACCACATATTCAAACCAGAAATCAGTTATCAGACAATAAATCAACCACGTGACTGATGCTTAGAAGGAGAGTGACCCTAAAATCTGTCTCATTTGTGAGATGTCAACTCAAAATCTTCACTTGTGCAGGAATTCAGTCTTCAATGTGCCTAACAGGTGTCCCTGAAGTCTCTATATGATTCTTCCACAAATAAGGGGCCCACTCTCTTACAAGACAGCCTCTTCTGTCATCAGAAAGTCTTACTTGTTTTTTAAAGTTTATTTATGTATTGAGAGAGAGAGAGACAGAGAGCGAAGAAGTGGGGGAGAGAGGGAGAGGCAGAATCCCAAACACAGAGCCTGACTTGGGGCTTGAATTCACAAACCATGAGATTATGACCTGAGCCAGGGTCAAGAGTCAGACACTTAACCACCTGAGCCACCCAGACACCCCAGAAAGTCTTACTTGTTATAATTCTGGTATGATATTGAAATCTGCACCCATATGACTTCCTATGCTTCCCTCCCCTGCTCTCTGGTCCATCCGCCCTCCCTGGGCTGCGTTCCTGGCTCTACAGTGTCACCTTGGATATATCCACAAGGTCTTGGACCAGACGCTGTGCTCACAGCATGGGAAGTGATGGGTAGATTTTCTTAACATTTAATCATTCCTACAGTGATTTTCAGATGAAGTCAATGAGACTCAGAAAGGTTAAGTAACTTGGCCCAGATCTTACACTGACAAGTGAGAAGAATGAGGGTCAAATACAGAGTATCCTACTCCATTAAAATGCTTCACTAACAGAGTGCCTGTGGGGGATGTGTGGGGGGGTGAGAGGCTTTTCCCTTCACCTCCACTCTCACTCCCAAGTATAGTCACCATCCCTCCCTTTCTCACAGCTATCCTACACCCCTACCCCACTGCCCAATGCAATGAGACCAACCTCAGATCATCAGCACTCACTTTCCACTTATCCTCTATCAAAATGCACTTCTTTGGGCCAAAGGGGCAGTGAATTCTCCCAATGAAACAAGTGATACCTTTGTGATAAATGACTGGGATTCCTCTCCAAGCCACAACTTATCCTTTGAGGATGATGCCTTACTGCAGAGACACAGCTGAGGTGGGAACTCTTGTTCTGGAGCAAACACAAGATCATTTGGGGTTTCTCTGGGGACTTGTGGTACAACTCAAATCATATCATATAGATATATACCCACCTAGTCAACCTGTGGTTAGGCTCAGACTTAGATTCCACCTAAAGGGAAGGCGTTGGCCCTAAGACTACCAGTCCATAGCATCCTGGGGGACACATTGGAGCCCCTGCCATGATGTTTGGGATTCAGCATGCCTGCCTCTTTTCTTGTCAATACTGTCACAACCTGCCTTGTGGATTCCCTGGAGAGACATGCTAACCATACAGTGCAGGCCAGTTGTCTCTTTAGAGAACTGTCTTCTTTCCTGGAGCACAATGCAGAGTGGGAATCGGAGCTATTTCCATAGGTGCTTGTTTTCACAGTCAGAGCAAGGAGTTGTAGTCAGACTGCAATGGGCTCAAAGCTAGGCTCTGTCTTCAACTACTAACTGGCTAGTGGGCTAGTGTCTCAACTCTCTGAGTCTCAAGTCCCAAACATAAATGAGAATAGTCTTCACCACTTCATAAGCTGCTATGAGGATTAAGTGTTATGATACCTATGGATGTTCCTTGCATGCTGTGAGTGCTCAAAGTCACTTTTCTTTTCTTGTTATAAAGGAAGTCCCACTATCATTCTAGTACAGGAAAAAAAAGGAATATTTTGGGATCGAAGTTGTGCTCTCTGTCTCTCTTACACACACTCTATCTCCTTCCCTCCCTCTATCTATCTTTTTGGCTTATGTATTTTTCAAAAGCAATTTATGAGACAGGAATATAAACTTCCCTTGGCAGAGTCAGCTAGTGACAGCAATGTGTTTTATTAGGGGCAGAGAACTCCCCAGTTCCCTGCCTTGTCCCCTACACTGGTCATAACCATTGCTCATTTTTGTGCTCTGCTTGGCCATTCATGATCTGCCAGACTCCACTGCAAAATCTGCCTTTACTCCTGCCACAAATGATCATTTTCTCTTTTCTTGCTTCCCTATCGACCCTTCTATTCATTCCTGATGTCAATTGAAAATGTATTCCCTCCCCAATCTGTTCATCTTAAATTCAATCTTCCACTGCTATGATTTTTCTTCAGCATCTGGGTTGTTTGGCTTACTGTGTGCCATGGGGGATACAGATGTGCAGCAGATGCCAGGCTAAGTGGAAGGAGTGTCGTGTAAATTGAAAATGTATTCAGATTGTCATGAGGATGGTAGTGTTATTTGCCTTAAGACCTCTGGCCCTAAAACTTGGCTGAAAGTTAAGATTTTTTAACTTAGCATAGCAAAGAGGAAGAAAAAGTATACATACATATGAATGGATGGTTTGGTGAATTGTCACAAACTAAACACACCTGTATAACCAGTACCCAGATCAAGTAAGAGAGATTCCACTTGCCCATCAGTATCCCCACAAAGGTAACCACTATCTTGACTTTAAGCAACATATCTTTGTTTTTAATTTTTGTAAACTTGAAATCACAAGTGAAGTACTCTGTTTTGTCTGTGTTCATTTCTGAAATATTGTGTTTGCAAGATTTATTCACACAGCCTCTATGTGATAGTAGTTCATCTTTTCTCATTATGGAGTAGTGTTCTATGGTGTAATTATGCCACAATCCATTTATGTCTTCTATTGTTGAAGAGCATTTGGGATGTCTCCAAAGAGAGGTTCTTATGAGGTTCTTATATCATATACTATGAAAATGTACATGTCTTTTGGTGTACAAATGTGTTCTCCTGGGCATGTATCTAGCAGTGGAATTGCTGGATCATAGGATATCCATATATTCAACTTTAGTAGACTACCAGTTCTCCAAAGTGGTCGGATCATTTTATGCTTTCTTCATCACAGCGTAATGGTTCCAGGTTCTCCACATTATCACCAACACTTGGCATAATCTGTAATGTTTTTGTTTTCTTTTGTCTTGCTTTTTAAAAATTTTTTGCATTCTGATGGGTGTGTAGTTGTACTACATTATGGTTTAATTTGTATCTTCCAGAGGATGAATGAAATTGAACACCTTGGCACACATGTGTTGGCCATTTGGATGTCCTCTTTGGTAAACTGTCTATTCAAAGTTTTTGCATATTTTAAAAATTTTGTTACTTAATTTTTCTTATTGATTCAAATATTTAAGGTTTTATATAAGACAAGAGTTGGAGAGTTGGCCACGCTTTGATGGGCTTTTTTACCACCTTACAATAGCTATAAGTGTCTCTAGTTGTCACTACTGGTATCTCAAATTATCAGTCATTTCTCCAAGCAATTTAGTTTTATTTTAAATATAGCACTTTGAGAAGTAAAGCATGGAGAGTTGGAAACCTAGTTTGGTTGTTTCACTAAATAGTTCTGTGATCATATTAAAGTCTTGGTGTCCCTGTCTGAAAAATAAAAAGGTTGGATTTAAGGTCTGCCAAATCTAAGACTCTATGAAATACAAATAAAGTCTATAGTTTGGAGAGATGAGGAACAAGGAGAAAAGGAGGCTATAAATGGAAACAACTTCTACAAAGTTGATAATCCCCGCTCTTAAATTAAAGACACCAACATTCTAACCTTAACTTCATATTTTCTTCAACGTCTTAAATTTTACCTGAATTGTGAGTTTTCCATGTTAAAGGAGGAGAAATTTTATATCAAAACAAAAAATCTTGTATCTCTATTTATCCTTCTCCTCTCTAGAAATTTTTCTTTTATGGAAAACAGTACCTGGATAAGAATTGACCAAAGTAAGAAACAAAACTTCTTTCTTGTCTCTTGAGTATCTATGTGCCTAAAGTAGACTTAAGAGAAAATACTTGTTATCTTTCATGGCCCAACCATAGATCTTGTGTCAAGACCAGCCTATTGCATCTACCCTCCTTTCTTGTACTTTGGCATTGTGTTCAGACCCTTTTAAGCCTTCTATGGTAAATGGGTGTCACCAGCCTGAAATCCACATCTCCTTTTCCCCCTCCTCCCTTAGCTCCAGCTGCTTGATGGTAAACTCTGTAGCAGCTCCATCCTGACTGCAAGCTTACAGAAAAAAAACACGTTAAAAAATGTCTTCACAACCTCACAGAAATTAAAGGTATTATATGAGATACAAAAAACCCTAAGCATACAGGAAATGATTAATAAATTAGACAACATTAAACTTGAGAACTTGTGTTCATCAAAAGACTCCATCAATAGAATGAAAAGGCAAAGCATATGGTGAAGAAAGACGTTTGATGCATGTAATAATAAAGGGTTTGTATCCAGATTATATAAGAAAATGATCTTATAAATCAATGAGAAAAAGACAGATAATTCAATTTTAAAAATGGGCCATACCTGTAGACAAATACTTTTGAAAAAGAGTGTAAATTTTATAAACAGATACAACCTCATTAGTAATCAGAAAAATGCACATTAACTCTTCAATGATATACCACTATACACACACCAGACTAGTTAGTATGTGAACGTAACACAATATTGAATGTTGGAGAGGGTATGGAATAATATAAAATCTCATGCATTGTTAGTAAAAGTGTAAATCAGATATCCACATTAAAAAAAAAAGCAATTTGGCAGTATGCACTATAGTTAAGGATATATAAATAAGCTGTGATTCCGTAATCCTACTGCTAAGTACATAGCCTACAGAACAGCATACATATGTGTACTTCTTTATAGGTATGCTCTCTTAAAGAGCAAAAGTCTAGAAACAACCTAGACATCTGTCGATGGTACAGAGTTTGGGTAAATCATTATTATCTTCTAATGGTAGAATACTATACAGTAATGAGAATGAATGACTGAACTTATATGGAACAAGATGCATGCATCTTTAAAACATGATACTGACAAAAAAAAAATCAAATACGAAAGAAGTCATACTATCTGATTCCATTGACATAAAATTCAAAAAGAAGCAAAACTACACTATATTATTTAGAAATTATTAAAATATGAAGAAAAGAATAGAAATGATTACCTAAATAGAATAGTGGTAACCTCTGGGGGAGAAAGAAGGAGGAGGAGGTAGGCGTGTGGTTTCTGGACTTCAGGCAGCACTGATTGTTGACTTATTGTTAGTTCACATAGGAACTTGTATATATATGCTTTATTTCACAATGTAAAAGATAAAATAATGTGTGTCATGCCTGGTACACAGTAAGTGCTCTATAAATATCAATTATCATAAATATATAATATACTAATTTTGTTTTTATTATCCATTGCACTTTACAAAATGTTTTTATGAAAACTACCTTTTTAATGCAGACATTGTCATTATTCCTATTTCTCAGATGAGAAAACACAGCTTAGTCCTCACACACACACACACTCACACACCCAGGAAGGAGCACAGCTGGAACCACAGCTCTTTTCTTCAGGTTTCAAACCCTATTCCTGTTCACTAAACTCTTATCTGCCCTGTTAGTTAATGGAAGGGGAATGAGCCAAGAGTCTAAGGACCTAAAACCTGACCTGTAGCTAGTATTGTTTAACTGTGCAAATGGAGTCAAACTTCTTGATGTTTGTGCGAGCCCTGATTTTCCCCTCTGTTAAAGGGATATGAAGACTTCCTACTCTGCACAGAACTGTGTGAAGAGAAGCCAAGATAACAGAAAATGTGCTGAAAGGTAAAAATGCAATATTCAATGAGTATTATTTTGATGTACTTTTACCTATACTTTGAGCCTGAGCTGACTTTAACAGTCAGTACTAAAGCAGCATTACTCTCAGTAGTCTCTTTCTCCTCCTCTCAGTGCTCCCACCCATACCCCCCATAAGTAAATGTTAAAAAGATTAATCTAATTGGAAGACTTGGACATGGGGATCATTTGTGACCAAGCTGCCTGTCCCCAACACAGCCAAACAGAACTGAGAGCGGCAGAAAGCAACATCTTTTCTTCACTGAAAGTTGTTACAAAACACCTTCTAACCGCATCACTCTGAGAAAGGTTAAAGTGCGTGGTGTGGGAAATTAAACTTATTCTCAGCCTGCTTTAACAGAAAACAATCTCTAGGGCTATCTCATATGTCTTCTGACAGAGGGGCATAATTTGGGAAGATTACGTCTGTTATCAAGGAAAGCAATGAACTTTCCATTTACATTGGACTTTTATAATCTGGTGAGAGAAAAGGTACATTTATCTAGTCTTTTAAAAGGGAAAAGGAAACTCTCCAAATCTGTCTATTATACCTGCTGAGAATCTAAAGTGAGGTCAAGACAAAAGCAGATTACTTTTGATAGTGTTAATAAGAGTTTATTGCAAGGCCTGCAGGCCAGATCTCCCTCTGTGGATTTCTGAATGGCTCTGGGAGCTAGGCTATTCTTAGAGTAATGAGAAAGAGCCTTATCTCACACCATAGGAAATTCAAAGATCCCTAAGGCTTCAAAAGTCTTATTGATGAACTTTAGTAGAACTAAAAACCAGTGTGGTTTCTCATCACAAATACCTGTCCAATGTGGGGGACATAGGAGGAAACTTAAGAGGTGCAGACATGCAGCTCTCAATATGGCATATTAATAATAGTTTCCAAAAGGACTGTCATGTGACTGAGACTGTTTCCATGACTAAATCGTGTTCTGAGGCAATACTAGCAATATTAGTATTCGTGAGTTAGAGATATTGATTATAAGCATCAGAGGCTGACTTTGGTTTATTTGGGTAATGGGAAATATATCAAGAAAATATTGAGGGCTCAAAGAATGAGTGGATGGTTGGGTTTTGGAGGAAATAGGCGCCAAGAGAGTGACAGAGAATAAGAAGCAAGAGGCACAGCGATAGTCTCCTGTCTGGAAAACCCTAGTCACGGTTTCTGTGTTCTTGAGTCATGGCTCAAGGTTTCAAGTCTTAGGAAAAACCAGATGATTGTCTAATCTTGGTTCATAGGTCGCCTCCTTTATCCCCCAAATAAACCTACATAGGAGAGAAAAAAAGATGGAATATGGCCCTAGTCAGATTCAAAACTGAGCACTGGGTACTTGAATTTCCTCTTCCACCAAGACTATGCATGGGCTCTTAGAGAAAAAAATGGATGCTGTAATGGTTATTTTTTTCTTCAATAATATGATAACAAACATTACAAACTCCAATGCCTTATAGCAACAAACATTTCTTTTTCTTGTTTGTGGTTCTGTGAGTCAACTAGGATGGCATTGCCTTAGGTGGAAAACTGGCTGGGGTTGCCTCCAAGCCACAGATCAGGTCCACATCTGCTCCACCTCTCTTCATGAACCAGTGGCTACCACAAGCATGTTCTTCTCATGGAATGTCACAAGAGCAGAAAAGGGTAAGCCTCTGCTTGCCTTACATATGCTCACAATCCTTTGGTTAAAGCGCATCACATGTTCAACCCAAATTCAATGGGGCAGCTAAATGTAATCCACCCCAATAGGAAGGAGGAAGGAAGTGAATAATGTTGATAATGATAATGCAATCAATCTAACACAGATGTTAAGCACTCATCCTCCATCCATAGGTCCTAACTATCTCCCTGACATCTCCCTAAAACATCCATTTTTTATCTGATCCAAATCTCCAGATGAAAATCCATGAGAAAGATCTTGGTCACTGTTGCTGGAGGATACACAATAATTGTATCTGCATGTGTCCCTCAGATCTCAGTCCCACATTCTTGGATAATTATAAGCATGCTTTATTTTCACTCTTAGATAATGAATGCCTTGAGGAAAAGCATATGCCTTTGTGAGGATCATTGCAGATGTTTGGCTTGTAGTTGTTTTCCTTGAATTGCTAGTGAATTAAACAGTGGGTCTTATTGGACTTTACCAGTCACTGCTCTGATAGGGCTTACCAGTCTCAGAGGAGGGTGGGCATAGATGGCTCAATGCAGAGCCAGTCGTTGAGATCAAGGTTTGTTTAGACTTAATCCTCAGTTTTCATGTACCACAGCATGAAGGAAAGACAAGTAATTTACCCTTTCAAATCCCTTACGTCTCCTTATCCTCCCACCTCCTGACTCCACCCACTACCAGTCAAGGTTGAAGACACTACATACATGAAGGGGATACCTAAACCCACTTTTAACGACTTGCTTCAGGTTTCATCTCCTTTGTACTTCTATCTCATTATTATTGTTGTTTCGAAATGGCTTGCTCCTTCAAGGCACATAGCATGCTCTCAATTAATTAATGGTAACCATGAATAATATTCTGTGCCAGATACTAAGCTAAGCATTTAATATAAACTAACATAATTAATCTTCACAATCTCTCCATTAGGCAAGAACTGTTACCATTGTGATCACTTGGCTTAGCAGCTTGGACTGGCCTTTTTTTGTTTTGCACTACTTACTCTGTTGGAAAGATATAATAGTGTGAGTGTTGAAAGTCCAAATTCAGGAAGCAGAAGCCTGAGTTTAAATACTCCTCCCAATCCTTACATATGTGTGACCTTAGACAAGATACTTATATTCTATGCCTCAGTTTCCTTTTCTACATTGAGGTTGTAATAATACTTACTTTATAATAGTGTTGTGAGTACTGAATGGGCAAAAGCACCCAGAACAATGTCTGAAAGCATTTGAAAAATGTTTGGAGAAGCCATAGACCCTCCATCTACTTACTCGGCTCCTCACTTTGTGACCCAGGATCGCGCATCCATAAGGGACTCCTATTCTGGCTACAAAGACTCAGGTGGTTTTGTGCAGTGACACAGCTCAACAAGAAGGCCTACATTCACCCCCACCTTGACAAAAAGAACAAGATCCCTTAGCATTTCTTCTGTGTTTTTCCCTCACATTAGAGTATTTTTGTTCATTCTCCTTCATCAGCACCTGTCTAGAGAATAGCTACTTTTCGATTATGGATTTGATGGCTTAAGACAGTTATTTATTTTTTTTATTATGAGCTTGACTGCTTACAATTTTTGTTCTTAATTTTGAACATTTATATCTCATTTTCTTTATGAGAAAATCTAGAAATTATAGTTTTAATGTTGTAGTAAGTAATATTAAAATAAATAGCAAGCCAAGAATTGGGGAATTAAAACACCTAATAATTGGATTGGGGAAATATAAAAACGGTGGATTCAGTGAACCAGCACCAGTCTAATTTAAATGTCTAATTAAAAGTTATTTGGAGGCACAGCATACACAAACTCCACTGCAGTCTTCTAAGGCTGGAAAGAAAAGCTTGGTAACCAGAAGCAAATTCAGAACTGCATGAAGAAATGGGAATGGACTGTGATCTTTAAGCAGAGTATTCCATTTTAATCAAAGCATGTCCTACTCTACATTCCATTACCACTTCATTAAAAGATGCTGTCCCTGGTGCTGAAACTGCTGTTAGCTGTTTAACAGCAGAGTAACTATGCTTCAAGTCAGGAAAGGAAGTAGCAATGCCTGGCTGAAGGAAGAAGCTTTGTTGGCTGGAGCACTATTTATCCAAAGTTGCCTGAGAGCTACAGAGGAAGAAAAAGAAGAAGGTTTGTGATTAGCCAAGCTTAGATTAGAACTGATTTGACAAGAACAAGCCTGCCAGTCTGCAAGCTGATTCATACAGAGGGATATTCATAGCAGAGGGTTATTTAGCACATTGTCAAATATGACATTCTAAAAATGCAGTATGATCGTTGGTACAAATAGCTAATGAACAGTGACATATTTAGATTGCCTGCTTAGAGGTAGATGGACATGTACAGTTAGAAAAAAGAAGTCCATCATCATATGGAGGGGAAAAAGGTAAAAACAAAAACAGAAAATGTACAAAATAAAATTCTAAAACTGGGTTTGTTTTTAGGGGGTTGTCAATCCTATCACTATCAACTTGCCACTATCACCTTTGTCCATCAGTTTTCTCATCTGTAATATGGAAGAATAATTGTGCCTACTTCGTAGCCTTGTGAAAACTGAATTGAGATTAAATGGGTTAAGATATGTAATGCTGTTAGGATAGTATCCAGGAAAGAAATAAGCTCTCAATAAATATTGGCTGTTATCATTATTATTATTGACTGATATTTTTCTCCACTAAGGAAGTGTGAGGTATAATCATTTGTATAGGCATCATTAAACTAAACCTACATGCTAAATTGAACCCCATTTACAGTGTTAATTAAATGATGCCTCTACTTCCAGAGACTAGAATTTTTTTTCTCTAAAGATGTTTCCTATATTTAAGAGGCCAAAAATGAGCTGCATTCTCTCAAATATCCCTCACTTATTTCTTTTCTCCCATTTTCTTATGTCATCAATTTAGTTCACTCATTTATCCATTCGTGCACTTGGAAAAGTTCCTTTAATGAACTAGGCATTGTGTTAGACTAAGTTGCTAAGAGATGCCAATTAAGGAGCTTTAAGATTCTCTGTCATGAATGAAAAGGACTACCAGAGATAAAACAATCTACAATATACTTGTACATTAACACACACACACACACACACACACACACACACACACACTAAACTTGTTATATTATCTCCATGTTACAGATGAGGAAACCGAGGCTTAGAGGAGGGCAGATCTTCATGGTGCACTCTGACTTAGGGACTCAATGCAGATAATGCAATGTTCAATCTGTACTAACACTCCACTGCAGAACAACCTGTCCAAAGAAGTGTGAACTTCTCTTCCCACCTCCTCTTTCTTAGGACTCTAGGAAGGAAATAGTTCAGGGAAATGGTGTGTCTTCAGGTCCAAGACTTCCCCATGAAGGACAAAGTCACAGCTCCTCCCTCTTCCCCATGAGACAGTCTGTCAATAGAGTGTGAACTAAGAAAAATCTCTGTAGTCAAAATGGGGTGAACACAGCAGATGGATTACCTTTATCTTTAGTTTCACTTCCTCTCCTAATGAATAAATGAGTAAATCAATAGATCCCTACATCCTATGTGCCTTTTTTTCTTTTTACTAGAAGCAAGTGTTGTTTTCGTTGCTTTTTTTAAACTAAGCAACCTAAAAAACCAGAGGCCATTTTCGCAGTTTACCATCTAAAAAACACAGCAGTGGTAATTAAAACAATCTGGGGCTAGGGGGAAATGGAAGGGAAATCTGTCACTGCTGAGACTATCAGGCAGAAAAAAATAGACATTCCAGGGAGTGGAGAATGAAGCAGAAACATTGACAATTTGTTACATCTAACCCCAGACTGATAAGCAGTGAAAGGGTGAGACAGAAATTGTTACTGGGAAAAATGTCAGCTTTACGTGACAAGTCCATGGAAGAACTCTGGAAAGGTGCCTACAGTTTTCATATTCTGCCAGGGACAGGAAGGAACTGAATGTCCTTTGGACAAACGGGAATCTGCTACTCTGTAGTCATCTGCATGGACTAGTTTTAGAAAGGAATGACCATGTCCAGTATATTCACACCATGTCAGCTTAACGTCAAGGGTTAAAAAAAGTCAACCCATATCCCAGTTTTACAGTACTTTAAATTTAGTTTTGACTTATTTTAAGAATATTGCAAATCTTTTGACGTCATAGTTAGTTTCCTTTCTTTTGTTCTGTTATTTCACCAAACCCCCATCCTACTGACTGAATCTTTTTAGCCCTCTGACTGGGGTGAGATTGTTCAGTAGCCTTCCACCTCCAACTGAAGGGAAAACTATCTAAGGCAAAATCAGCGAGAACAACCCTGCAATTCATCTGACCTCATGCTATTCCTGATCTATTTTGCAGGAAAGGTCTTTCTAGTCAGGTATAAACCATGAAATCCGGTCGAGAACTTTTGGTGCTCTTTATCTCATACAGCCACAGTCTTATGCAAACAAATAGGTCAGAGATTTGTAAGTTCTCACACAATAGGAGACACAATCATTGGACTTGAAGCAAATCTGCTAACTTCATTTCTCTTGCCATGTTTGTTGGTTAAAGGACGTAAGTTAGCTAATATAACTACAATAATAACTAACCACTGTAAGGTTCTGTTCTTTATGGTAAATGTCATAATTTTTTTTTTTACAAATAGTTTATTGTCAAATTAGTTTCTACATAACACTCAGTGCTCATCCCCAAAGTGCCCTCCTCCATGCCCATCCCCCCCTACCCCCCACATCCATCAGTCCTCAGTTTTTGTCAGCATTCAAGAGTCTCTCATGGTTTGCCTCTCTCCCTTTCCCCCACCATTTCCGCCCTTCTTCTCCCCCTTGTTCCTCCGTCAAGTTCCTCCTAATCCTCCTATACGTGCAAACATAAGATATTTGTCCTTCTCTGCCTGACTTATTTCGCTCAGCATAACACCCTCAAGGTCCATCCATGTTGCTACACATGGCCAGATTTCATTGTTTCTCATTGCCATGTAGTATTCCATGGTATAGATAAACCACATCTTCTTGATCCATTCATCTGTTGATGGACACATAGGCTCTTTCCATGTTTTAGCTATTGTGGAGAGTGCTGCTATGAACATTGGGGTACATGTGCTCCTATGCCTCAGCATTTCTGTATCCCTTGGGTAAATTCCTAGCAGTGCTATTGCTGGGTCATAAGGGAGTTCTATTGTTAGTTTCCTGAGGAACCTCCACACTGTTTTCCAGAGGGGCTGTACCAGTTTTAAATGTCATTATTTTAATTCTCAGTACAACTCTGTGAAGTAAAGGCATTTGTTATCCTCACTTCACAAACAAAAACACACACATTGATTTGAAATGGTATTTTACATTGAGTGCTTTGAGAAAAACAACTAAAATTAAAACTTCCTTCTTACTGTATTTCCAAAGCTTAAATCATCAGATTTTTTATAACAAAAATATAAGCATAGCATGGATTGCAGGCTACCTGTATATCAAATCAGCATTTTCCAGTATTTAGAAATTTATTGGGTTTTAGCCAATCCAGTTCCATTCTAAATTATTGTTGGAGAACAACAATTCTGTCAGAAAAACTTCTCAGTGGCATTGTTAGATTTTCTTTTTTTTATTATTTTCTTTTTTTATTATTAAAGAAAAATGCCAGACTAAAGAAAATAAAGAATAATGCAGGAGAGTCTTAACTTTTCCAAGGAATTATGTCTACTTCTGAATAATAAGTTTATTATACTTTTAAACTCTAAAGTCTGGAGTAAGTACCTACTAAGATGCATCTCTTGATCTCTTCTTCCTCTCCCTAACTGCTCTCCCTGATGATTTAGAAATGATCTGTTGTCACCATGGCTACTACCCAACTTCAGAATTCTTGAAAACATATGCTATCCTAAGTCACTAATTATTAAATAGATAACTTGAGTAGCCCTGTAACTATTATATTCATTGAAATTATGATTTGAAAATCTTCCAAAAATGAAATCTCTAAACAATTGTGAAAAATAGTATAGCATGAGGAATTAGTTTCCCTGATTTCAAGACTTAATCATGCAAACACAATAGTCAAGACTGTCGTATTGGCAGAGGGACAGGCACATAGATCAGTGGAAGAGAACAGAGGACTCAGAAATAGAACCACAGAAATATCTTCAATGGATTTTTTTGACAAAAGTGCAAAAACAATTCAATGGAGGAAAAATAGCTTTTTCTATATATGATGATGGAATAAGTAAAATAGACATCTATAGGCACATGTACAAAAAGAATGTCTGCGTAAGTCTCCCACTTTGCACAAAAAGTTAACTCAAAATCTGTCATGGACTTAAACATAAAACATAAAGTGCCGAAAAGAACAAGCAAACATAAGATAAAATCTTCCAAACATAGGCAAAGGGCTCTTAGAATTGATATTAAAAATATGATCAATAAAAGGAAAGAATGGTAAATTAGACTTCATCAAAATTAAAAAGTGTTGTTCTGTAAAAGATTCTATTAAGAAGATAAAAAGATAAACTATAAACTCAGAAAATATTTGCAATTCATATATTTGACAAAGGACTTTTATCTAAAATATATAAAGAACTCATAAAACTCAACAGAAAAAAATTCCAATTAGAAAATGAGCAAAAGACATAAAAGACATGGAGAAGACATGCAGATGGCAAATGGGCACATGTAAATATGTTCAATATCATTAGCCATTAGGGAATGCAAATTAATATCACAATGAGATATTGCTACACACCTATCATAAAGGCTAAGAAAAGAAGTGACAACTCTAACATGCTGCTTAGAATGTGGAGATACTGGATTACTTACACCCCTGTGGCGGGAATGTAAAATGGTACATTTGGAACACCTCGGTTGCTCAGTCAGTTGAGTGTCCAATTCTTGATTTTGGCTCAGGTTATGATCCCAGAGTCATGGGATCCAGCCCTGCACTGGGCTCTGCACTGAACGTGGAGCCTGCTTGACATTCTCTCTATCCCTCTCCCTCTGCCCCTCTCTTCCACTTATGCTCTGTCTTTCTCTCTCTCAAATAAAAATGCTTTAAATGAATGAATGAATGAATGGTACAGTCACACTAAAAAACAATTGTTAATTTCTTTAAAAACGAAGCACACAACTATTGTACAATCTAACAATTGCATTCCTGGACATTTATCCCACAGAAATGAAAGCATGTTCATAAAAACAAACAAACAAACAAACCTGTAAATGAATGTTAATAACAGTTTTATTCATGGTAGCCAAAAAGCACAAACAACTCAGATGTCTTTCAAAGGTTGAGTAGTTAAACAAACTGTAGGACATGTATTCAATGATTACCAATCACCAATAACAGGGAAAAAAAACTATGGATACACTTAGTAATATAAGTTAATTTCCACAGAATTATGCTAAGTGAAAAAAGCCAGTCCCAAAAGGTTACATTCTAGATGATTCCATTTATATGGTATTCTTGAAATGGCAAAATTATAGACATGGAGCACAGAATAGTCATTGTCAAGGGTTAAGGAAGAGGTGGAAGCAGGAGGGAAGCGGGTCTGGCTATAAAGGGGCAAAGTGAGGGATCCTTTGGTGATGGAGTTATGAGGTGTCTTGACTGTGTCCATGTCAGTATCTTGGTTATGATATTTGACTTTGGTTTTGTAAAACGTTGCCACTGGAGAAAACTGAGTAAAGGATATGTTGGATTGCTGTGTATTACTTCTTATAGGTATATGTGCATCTACATTTATCTCAAAACAAAACATGCAGTTTAAAAAAAGTCAACATGAGCTTGTCAGTCATAGTTCTGCAGCTAGTCTTCAAAATGTATATGTTCAGTTCTACCAAATAAGCTGTCAGAGGAAGCTGCTTCTGTAAGTTCACTTGGCACACAAAGCAGATATTCTACCATCTGTACAGACACTATCGTTCAGGCTACCCACACTCTGGTCTTTCTTCCAGACCCAGAAGGCTCTGACTCACCACTTTATTTTGATCTCTCCCTCATCCTAAATATATATACAAATGCTAAGTCATATATATATATATGTATATATATATATATATATATATATATATATACATACAAATGCTAACTCATCACAATTCCTATTTTCCACTCAAATAAAGTTTTAAATCAGAATTACACCACTGCCAAATACCAAGTAACTACAACAGCACATATGCCACAACAGATGGCTCATGAGTTGTGGATTTTACCCCCAAAGTTCCTAAGCCTAGTAAACCTATCAGTAAGTGTGTTCCAAATAAGTATTGTAGAATAGAGAGAAAAAGATGGCACATTTGTTTGAGAGGGTAATGGGATCTTAGAAAATGGAGGAATCACATTCTGGGAAGTTCCAACCAAGGACCAGTATTGTAGCATTCATTATATGGCTGAAAAATCCTTAGTTTCCATTTTGGGAGATGTTTTTGTTGTTGTTATTTGGGGGTGTGGACGTGTGTGTGTGTGTGTGTGTGTGTGTCATAAAAAAGGCCTCAAACACTATTGAGAATCCAATGACAATTTTGGAAGCTGTCCCCCTCAAAAGTACAAGCACTCATCAATTGATCAAAAAATATGATCACTGCTGAAACTATTTTTTCTGACCTGACTGTTTTAGAGAATGCTCAAATATTCAAGATATAATAATGTTCAAATTAGTAAGTGTCAAATGCATCTCTGAAATCTTTGAGCCTGTGATTGCCAGATTAAGTGCCAGGATCTTTAGGGACACTTGTTAATAATAAACATCTCCACTTTATTGTACTGTTTTCTTCCTGTATTCAAACTGCTGATCTTCCTATCTTATTTAGATGTATCAAATATGCAGTAGGCTTAGTAAATGATGTCTTTGCAATGCATCATGTATTTGTCAGCTATTGACACAATGATGTTGCATTTCCAACCATCTCAAAACTGAGTGGCCTACAACAACCAGAATTTGTTCTCATGCTCACTGGCCTGCAGATCAGCACCTGGGTTGCTCTGAACATGGCTTGGCCAAGCAGTTTTGCTTCAGTCTGCTTGGCTTCGTTTGGGTTTGGGTCTGATCCAAGTGTCTCTTGTATCCTTGGATGAAAGAATACTTAGGAAAGGTCTTAATGACAAATGTCAGAAGAGTAAAAATAAGGCAAACCACTTAAGTCCAGTTAAAGCCTCCACTTGCCACGCAACTTCTGATGTTTCTTTGGCCAAAGCAGGTCATGTAAGAGCTTCCTGAATCAAATGCTCACAGTAGGAGAGAGAAGGGAATATTTGATGAGCACTAATCCAATATTTCACACACCACAAGCTTCTTTCTAGTATTTCCATAAGGCAACAAAGATGCTCTGGTGATAATTCACCATACTCAAATGCCTAAACCAACTGGTCAAAAAATATAGCTACACTGAGACCAAGTCTCAGTGTCCAAGTCATGATGGACAAAAATGTCTCCGACCATTGCCAGATATTCCTTTGGGGCAAAGTTGCCAGCATTTATTACCACTATTTCAGGGAAATAGTCAAACATTCAAGATATGATAAACATTGTCAATTACCATGTAGAAAACATAGGTAATACAATATTTTTCTATATCAATATAAATACATTTGCACTTAAATAAACTTGATTCAGTCCTTGTATATGGCAGGCATTAGATAATCACCCTCAAATCCCTATAACCACTCTGCCAGGTGGGCGTCATTATTTCAAGCAACCGATGTTGAAATTGAGCTGCACTTAAGTGAATTGTGTAAAGACTGAAAGATAAAAAGAGGCAAAGTGGAGATTTTTCAAAATGATTTAGCTGCATCTTTATTATAGGAATATCACAGCATTTCTACTTTGAAATGAGTAGGTAAAAACCTCTTTGTATTGTGGGGTTTTATATACACCCATGAAATCATCACCACAATCTATGCCTTAACATATGCATCACCTCCAAAATTTCCTACAACTCTCTTCATTTATTAATATTATATATGTGATAAGAACAGTTAATATGATATCACTTATATGGGGAATCTAAAATAGTCAAATTCTTTTTTAAACTATTTTTAAGTTTATGTTTTTATTTTGAGAGAGAGAGCATGAGAGAGATAACAGAGGAGGGGCAGAAAGAGGGAAAGACAGAACTCTAGGCAGGCTCTGCATTGCTAGCACAGACCCTTGATATGGGACCGAACTCACAAACCGTGAGATCATGACCTTAACTGAGACTGAGAATTGGATGCTTAACCAATTGAGCCACCTAGGTGCCCCTAAAATGGTCAAATTATTAGAACAGAAAGTATAATGGTAGTTTCCAGGGTCTTTGGGGTGAGGGAAATAGAGAAGAAATATTTGTCAAAGGGTACAAAATTTTAGTTATGCCAGATGAGTAAATTCTAGAGATCTACTGTTCAGCATAATGCCTATTGTTAACAATATTGTAGTATACTTAAAAATTTGTTCAAAGGCCATATCTTATGTTAAAAGTGAGATTTGAACTGAAAATCCTCAACTTAAAATCAGTTTTGAGTAAACAGCACATATTGTTACATCACCAATAAGAATTCCTGATTATGCAATCATTTTCATCATGCTTTATTAGGTATTTATTTTATATTAAAATTTGTGATAACCAAAGACTTAATAGAAAATTAACTAATATCAATGTAATATTTTAATTGAAGATGCTTTATGATTACAGCACAAGTACCAAATGATAAATAAATCATAAAGTCTCGACCACTAAGGACAGTAGTTAAATCATATGCATGTTGTATGTATGTAGTATTATGATCATAAACACTTTTGTTCCTATAAACTACACCCACAGTCATCATTATCAAAAGCCTAATCTTTGGTATGTCTAAGGTGGCTCAGTAGGTTAAGAGTCTAACTTTGGATCAGGTCATGATCTCATGGTTCATGGGTTTGAGCCCTGCTTCAGGCTCTGTGCTGATAGCTTGGAGCCTGGAGCCTGCTTTGGACTCTGTGTCTCCCTCTCTCTCTGCCCCTCCCCTTGCTGAGGCTCTGTTTCTCTAAAAAAGAAATAAACATTAAAAAATAACTTTTTAAAAAAGCATAATCTTCAAGTGGAAGTGGTGCCAATTTATCTTTTCTAGGTAATTTATAGAAACCTCTGTTCTTGCTATTTCACTGGCCGTTCACCTAGAATGCTGTTCCCCCAGATCTTTTTTCAGGCTCTGCTTCAGTGCTACTTCCTCCGAGAAGCCCTTCCTCACCATCCTATGAGAAAAAACAACTCCTAAGACTTTATTCATTTTCCTTACTTGGTTCCATATAGTACCTCATAATAATTGACATCATATTGCATATGTTTTTTGCTCTTTTATTTATTAACTGTCTCTCCCATTAGGATGTAAGCTCTATACATTCAGGGACTATGGTTTGTTCACCCCCCTATCTCCAGGACTTATAAAAGTACATTGTAGGTCTTCAAATATTTGGTGAGAAACTGAACAAATAAAACCTAAATTTTAACTAGGGACTTGAAGGTTTTTGAGGGTTAGCTAAGTTTTTCCTAAGTACCTCAACTACCCCGCCACCACTGTTAGACCTCCTTTTCCAAAGGAGAATCACCGAGAACAAAGCCCACAAAACACAAAAGGAGTTGGTTATTTTAGTCAGGCAGGAAGGCCCCTCCTGAGCACCCGAAAAGTCCTTGGAAGAGAGCCCCTTGGCGCCATAGCTCAAGGTTTATATAGGGAGAGAGGCAAAGCCGGTGTACAGAAGCAAGGATTTTGCAGTTAGAGGTGGAGGTTGCTTAAAAGTTTGCTTGGAGAACATGTTTGACCGTTCTGAGCACAATGTTCGTTAAAGATTTACATCTCAGGGACTTGCTGGAGCCAGGAGGAGCTATGTTGCTCAAACCCTGACCTTTTATCAGAATAAAGTTTGAGATCAAACAATGGTTGGTATTTCCTCATTTGCAAGACCCTCACCCTTTGGCCCACGGGAGTTTTTACACCACAACCCACACATACTCTAGAGACTCCAGAACCCTCCTCAAGACTTCTGAGAATTTCCAAAGTTTTATACTCTAGGACACTTCTACTTCTGGCTGCCTGCTTTCTTGGTTCATTAATCATCTTGCCATTCTATACATTCCATCTTTGTCCCACTAAAAACCTTCTCATATAAGACAATTCATGTATTTAGTAATTTATTGAAGATTTATGGACAATAAAAAGAAGAGGATTTTAGACATGATGAAGAAAAACTTTGAAGTAAACATTAAATATTCTTCTTTAAAAGCCTTCCATTGCCACCCCATAGGGGTTTTCCATGGATATGCTACTAAGTTTTCCTAGCCCTATAGCAGCTTTCCAGTCCCTGCTTTACTCCATGCCTCCTCTTCATGTCGTGCTCACCCAAGGTAGAAAGAAACTCCTCTCCAAATCACACAGAGCAATTCAGTCTTCTCCTTTCTTGCCTTTGATCTTTCTGGTCTCATGCTTCAGGGTCTTTTCTTCCATCCCCAATAGCTCTTATGGGCATTTTCCTTAACAAAGATTCTTCTTTCTCAGAAAAGAAATGTCTGAAGCAAGCTGTTAAGATGATATATCTGTTGCTTCTATAGCTATGAGAGGCTCTAATATTCCATGTGGACACCAAATATTGCTTCTGGATAACTATTATATATCACCCTTATATATGCTAACATTTTTCCATTGGTATACACACTAATATACACATGGATATATATATATTATGTTATATATATGCTATTATGATTCATAATGAAATTATCACATATATCAAATATAATATATTATATTATATATATGCTGTTATGATTCATTATGAAATTATCAGAAAATATTACTAAATTCACATGAATTCACAGTATCTTTTGGTCATTGCCTATTTTATCAATCAATCAGTTTCTAAAAGATCAACTTTAATTAGGTAGATGTCTGTAAGCCTTTCTGATGTTAGGAACAGTTTCCTCACACTTGAAAAGACTGATAATTTATTGCCTATCCAATATCAATTTTTCAAATGGAACCTGAAAATTAAGATTTGAAAGGGACAAAGGCAGCCATCCTTGTAGCTTCTTTTCATGCTTGTCAAGTATTTTCACCAGAGAAATTGCCACAGGGACAGAGAAAACACAAGGACTGTTCATTTATCTAAATTATATGGACACATTGTTAAATGAAAGAAGTTGCATGCAAACCAATATTTAGTGTGTCATCTAAAAATAAGAATATGTTTGTATTATTACTTGGTTGTGAGACATAAGGTCTCACTTACCTGGAAGAAGAAACCTATTGCCTGGTAGGACAGGAATGCCCGAAACCTCGGAGAGTTGTAGTGGTGCTGGTGGTAGGTAAAAAGACTGGTATCTACCATTTGTCTTGCACCTGGACCCCTCTGTTAAAATTGTCATCCAGGCTGCCGTGCATTCTTGATAGCATTTCTAACAGTTGGAGTCCTCAAATGTGTCTTGCTGTTGCATCTACCGTACTCTGGGTCTTGGAAAAAATTGGTAGTCATTACCTTGTCTCCTAAAATACTGCTTCTGATATTCCCAGTATCCTGCCATATTCCATTGAATTACATCAGTGAGTACTTTGCAATGAAGCTAATTATGTAATTTCAATCCTATGTGCTAAGGTCAAACATGACATGCTAGTTGAATCTTTACTTATTATAGGATGACATGGTCTCCTAAGTAAGGAGAAGAGGTTTGAGACCAATTCTGCAGGCCTACATGAGATATTCTTGACCTATGAAATGCACCTATGGATGTCATCTTCACCCAACTTGCCGCACTGCTTAAATCCAACAATGGAGAGGACTACTGATTGCTTGACTCAATGACTCTATATGGCACTTGCCACTGGGTGATGTCACTCCCGAGGGCTGCTATTTCCATGTGGATCAACAGAGCTCCCTTTACTGCTTCAGGTGAACATAATCTGAACCCAAGACACAGGTGGTCATACAGCCATTACAGGATTTCCTGGACCTCCTTCAAGACCTTATTTGTCCCTTCTAGGCAACAAGTTTGTCAATTCAGGATCTCCAGGAAGCAGATGCCAAGAAAGAGTTAAAAGTATAAGAGATTTATTGAGAGTGAAATCTGTGGCATGTAAAGAAGTGAGAGGAAACCCTTTAGACCATGATGCAGATATGAATCCAGATAGTGGAGAAGGGAAAGAAAGATTGTGTAGGAAATGGCACAGGCTATGGTGTAGCTCTGAGAAAGTCTCAGACACTCACTCAATGGGGAGCTCCAGTGCACAGAATGGTCATTGAGTAGTCCAACATTGAGCAGAAAATTCTAGGCCCTTATACTCTCATGGTGGTCAGACATTGGCTTATAGAAGCCTAGGGAGCAGTGTAGCCTCAACTGAGATGCTGCAGGAGATCTTGAAAGTGCTACAGCTAGGTACTGACAGCTATCTGCATTTCTTGACACAGGTTCTTTCTCGAAGATACATCTGAATGGTGTATATCTATGGTCGCTTCAGGAGAAGACATAGTATACTACAACCTTGACTATAGTCTAGTTCCTGGGTAGGGGATAACTGTGATGATGACAAAAACATAGAACTTGTCAAACATCTGGCCAAGTAACCAAAAAGATTCTCCATGCCTGAAAGACCCAGCAGATTAGCCTAAATTCTAGGGTCATCTTAGAACAGAATCAGTATTATGTGTTGGCCAACAAGGGAGCATCTTATCCTAGACTAACACACCTTCCATATATGCATCAACATCAGCGCAGAGTCAGAAAGTTCAGTGTCCCGCATATGGGACACTAGGAAGAAGCATTGTCTAGAGCTCTTAGCAACCTGGGACCTATCCTCTGTGCTGGGGCTGGGCTCCCTGAGACTTCAGTGGGGGGAGCTTAAAGTAATATTCATGGCTTTCATTGTCCTATTCTTGTTCTAACTATCCTCCGATGTCTCCTACAACCAATACCAGATATTAGCCTCATGAGCTTACAGGCTAAAATGGTATGGGTTTCTGACACATACCATCTAACCCTTGGGATAGGAGTGAGCTGAGAAATGAAGTTTAAACTTTGTTGGTAGCCTGTAGTCTGGCTTCTCAGAAAAGGTGATGATCTCCTCTAGGGTACCACAGAAAGTGTTAGCCTGAGGCAATTGATCCCAGAAAGGACTGTGCAAATGCATTTGGTCCTGAAGCCACTGAACTATCGTCACATAGCTCCCAGTCACAAGATTTGGACTCTTGCTCAGCCCTCTGTTCATGCCAGGGAATTATGCAGTCCACCAGCCAAGGGCTGGATTCCTGCTCCTCAAATCTAAGGATCGGCCTTTCTAGATCCCTGTCTGCCACCTCAGAGAGTGATAAGCAATAGGGACCACATATCTGCTAACTGCTTATGTTTCTATGATTTTCTTTCCCTATAAATACTTTTCCAGATGGCCTGTTATGTGTGCTCCCTAGTCATGTGCCCTTGTCTGCTAGGTAGTATCCCTCTGTTTATCAATACATCATGGAAGCACACACAAGAAATTGATAAAAATGGTAAACCAAGAGGTAATAGAGATAATGGGTAGATGTGGCCAAAAGTAGAAGAGAGACTTCTCAATGCACATATTTGATATCTGAACAATGTGAATATCATACCTAATTTTTAGAAAATAAAACTTGGGGACACCTGGGTGGCTCAGTCAGTTCAACGTCTGACTCTTGATTTCAGTTCAGGTCATGATCTCACAGTTTGTGAGTTCAAGCCCCACATTGGGCTGACTTTGTGGAGTCTGGTTAGGATTCTCTCCCTCTCCTTCTATCTCTGCCCCTCCCTGCTTGTGCCCTCTGAATAAATAAATAAATAAATAAGACTTTAGTAATAACTAAATAAATAAAATGAAAACTGGAAGGAAAAAGGTTAAATTAATAATTTCTAGAAAATAAATAAATTAAATTAATGCCACATAGTTTCCCCCTCTTGTCCAGATTTCTTTACATGGACTTGAAAGTGACATTGACAGCCATAGACATGAAAATGTGCCATGTACAATGGAGAAAACATCCCAGAAGTAAAATAACATCATGATTGCAAAGACATAGTATATATATTTTCTCAAATAACACATTAAGATGTAATTTTAGTTAAATCTAAAGACATTTTTAAAATATAGAGAGGGAAATTAACTAAAAGCAAGAAATATTTTGACTGCTCGAGAGTGATTGGAACTATCACACAGATGGTTCCCCCAATGGGGATTAGGTAGGTGCAATTCACATTCTTCCTCCCAGCCCCTCACAGCCTCGCTGGGGAGACAGACAACTGAATACATAATTAAAATACAGTGTGATAGCATACATGAAAAACAATTCCAGATAGATTGTTGATGTCAATATGAAAGGGAAAGCAAGAAAAGTTCTAGAAGAAAACATCCACAACTATCTTCTCTACCTCAGGGGAGAGAAAGTTTTCCAAAACAGAACAAAAACACAAGGACCACAGAGAAGCAAGTAATAAATCAGATAACATTAAAAATAAGAACTTCAGCTCATTGAAAGACACAACTAAAAGAAGAGAAAGTAAGCCACATAGTAGGAAAAGACAATTTTATCACATGTACCTGAAAAGTCGAGGAAGACACTCCAATAGATAAATGATCAAGAGACTACAACTGACATCCACAAAAGAGGACACATACATAACCAATAAACATGTGTGAAGTAAAAAAAAAAATTGTAACCACACTAAGACACCACTGTAAATGACCAGAATGGCTACCCACTAGCAGTGTCCATTGTTGCTAACCACGCTAGTCCCCATAATGGGGAACAATTGGAATGCACATACACTGCTCAAGAGGAAAAAACTGGTGACGTCATTTTGGAAAATGTTTGTCAATGTCTATTAAAGCCAAACATGCACCTACTCCATAACTCCTAGACATGTATCCAAGAGAAATGAGTACTTATTTCTACCAAAAGATGGGAAAAAAAATTTTCATAGCACAATAGTTAAAATAACCAAAAACTGGAAACAGCACAAATGCCTAATAGTAAAACAGATACATAAATAGAGTCTATTCATTCAGTGGAATATTACACAGTAATGAAAATAAAATCATTATAGCTACACACAACATGGAAAAATCTCACAGGCATACCCAGTAAAGAAATCAGACATAAAGTTATAGGTACTGCATGGTTCCCCTTATATGAAGTTCCACAGCAGGCAAAACTTTGAGAGTAAAAGTCAAATGATAATTCCTTTGGGAAGAAGGAAGTATATTGATTAAAAGGGAGCATTAAGAGGGCTTCTGGGTTGGGGGTTATTTAAATTTCTTGGTCTGGGTGTTGGTTTCATGGCTATATTCACTTCAAGATAAGTAAACTGTACATTATGAGTGATGTAATTTTCTGCATGAATGTTATATTTATTTAAGGAAGTTTAAAAAAATGCAATTTGGTGCTCTGACAGAATCTGGGGAAAGAATGTGCAGGAGAAAGCCCCAACACTGGTTTAGGTAATTGGGAAATATTTCCTGAAAAGCCTACACTGAACCCTGGAAGATGGATAGGAGTGAGCTAGCAGTGAGAATGTTCCAGAACAAAATGCTGCAGGTAAAGTAGATTGTAGTGCCTTCCAGGAACCATAACTATGTCTTAAGGTAGAAACATAGTGTTTTGGGGTTGTGAGGAAGGACAGGGAAGAAATGGGAATATTCAGAGAATCCGGGTTGTAGATTTGTCAGCCTTTGTAAGGAATTCTGACTTTGTTCTTTGAGCAAAGAAGAGTTGATTTTAAATAGGGAATGATATGATTAGATTTACATTTAGAACCATGACTGTAGTAGCCACAGTGAAGTATTGAGAATATAAGATGGGAGGTACTGGGAAAATCCAGGTTAAAGGAGAGACAGAGATGAGGATATTAAGGGAGTGTTTTGACAATAAGGTTTGGCAAATGATTGATTATGTATGAAAGACAAAGGAGTCTAAGACAAATCCTAGGTCTTAGCCTGTGCCATTTTCTGAGAAGATAACACAGGAATATAAACAGTTTGTGTGGGAAAGATGAGTTTATGGACCAGAGATAACTGATACTTATTATGTAGGACAACACCATAGTGAGATTCTAAACACCTCACACAAGACTTATTTTTTTTATGGCACTTTACAAGTTCCCTTGGCAGTTTCCCATCAGCTATCCCATTTTGATTTTTCAATAGCCTCTAGTATGGTCAGCACAGGTATTATCATTGCACACAGCAAATGGTCTTCTCCTCCTCTCAGATCTGTGTGGTTATTTAGAGTTGGCAAAGCACCGATGTAGAATAAACAAAGTGTGGATAAGCTCTACGCTTATCTCTTTGGGACACCATACATCTCACTCCATGGTTGACTATGTAAAGGTCAACCATGGCAATGCATTTCAAAATGCATTTAAACATGAAAGAAGTACAAAAAGGCTCTATTATGAATACATCTGAAAAGTGTAAGTAATCAAATGCAAACCCTGAATGAACCATGAGTCATCTTCCTTGCTTTCCCATAGCCCTTGCTTTCTCTTCTCTCGTAGTCATCTAAGCCAATCTGAGATTAGCCTTGGTCTTGGCTGGTGTGCGGAGCTGTGCTAATTTGCATAGCTTTTGAGGTACAATTATTGATTTTCTATAAGGGGTGGCTGTGTTTGGACAGGTGGGTGGCATGGCTATTTGTCCAACAGCATTAAGAGGAACTTGCTGACAGCTTTATCTCTTTGCCATGGACACCCAGACACAGGGTCTCATCTAACACTGGGGATGCTTTGGCATCCCATGCTTGATGTCTCCCATTACCCCACGGATACACATTAAGGTGATGAATTCCTTGTCAACTCATTTTATTTATCACTTCTGAGGTGGGCTGTTAAAAACCACAATTGTCAAATTTCTCATATATCTGTCACAAGCCAAGTAGGAAAAGTCCACAAATAGCTGACATTTGAACATTTTCTTTCTGGAAGAGAAATAAATGAAAATTGACTTTTCTCTAAGTTTAACATGAAATCAGATTTAAAACTAAATATTTTCTACTAATAAACAGAAAAAAGTAAATTAAGCCGGAAATGTTAGTATCAGTGGAGTATTGGTTATGGTGATAGAGTGGGAGGGGAGATCTAGTTACAAGTCATTTTGTCTCAAAATAAATGTAAATCAATAAGATTCAAATAACTAAAATGGAAAATTAAAATATCTAGGCACAAACGTCAAAATTTCAAAACTCTTAGTATCTATGAACAGGTCCTCCAAAATAAAGAATCTGAGTCTTACCGTCAAAATTCATACTATTTCTACATGTTTCTACCCATTGTTTGAGTCCACACAGACATATGGTACATGAAAGAACTTAAGGCAATTAATTTTTTATCATCTGTCACCTGTAAACCTATAGCAGAAGCAAAATTAGAAGCAGAAAAAGAGTTTCATCCGGGACTCAGCAATTGATAAATGTCAGATGTGGTGGATCGTTTCAGGAGACTTGGGACAGGACATGGAAAGAGATTGTCACCAGGGAGTCACTGATCAAAGGGAGGATGTACCCAAAGGGGAAGCATGGCATTCCAAAGAGTAACTATCAACTTTCACTTGAAGGTGCCCAAGTACAGAATGCACTACTATGTCATTATCTAGCTGGAAAGGACCCTAAATATTATCCAGGTTTGACTGTTCATTTTGCACAGAAAACGTTTGAAGATTGAGAGACTGAGAAACAGCAACAGTCACACAGCTGCTTCGGGATTATGCTATTATGAATAGTAACTGGGGCCTCTTGGGTTGCTGTTTGTTGATCTTTCTATTACCTGCACCTCATGCATTATATTCACTGACCCCATAAATCTTTATTGACCATTATATGTGATTAAGGTATTTTAATAGCTACCATGGGAATGATTTAACACTATTCTCATTTTGATCAAATAAATCAACTGGTCTTTACCAAACAGTCAGGTGTCCACTGGGCATTTAATATCACTGAAACTCATGTATTCATTCATTCATTCATTCATTCATTCATTTCATTCCTCTCCAAAAGTACTTCTCTAGCCACACAAGCATCTTGTGTGAAGGGTGGGCATCCCTTCTATAACACACACCTGTATTTTCTGGTATGGCTGCTCTTGGAAACTTTCTGGCACCTCCTAACCCTTAAACACAACAGGCCAGCTTCTCTTTCCCCTATGCATATAGAGCTACTTCCCAGCAGGCTTTGAGTGTTTGATGTTTTAAATTGAATATCATCCAAGTGATGTTTTTGTCTTTATATTTGTCCCCATATGCAGCCACCTTTCAGCTCTTGGGTCATACTGCCATGACCTACCTATGAGGCAGACAGGAAGGAGGATGTGTAGAGCATGCATTTGGTCATAGGGAAGACCTGAAAGCCTATTGTCACTTCACTGCATCACAGCTATAGAATCCTGCTATTTCACCGTTAAAAACTTTACAGAATCTTGTGATTACAACATTAAATATGTCTTCATTTTTGTTAAGCACTATCCTCTCCTTTTAAATGCAAATAATTTTGAAATGCTTAGTACACCAAATTCTTAATTTAGAAGATCAGATTGTGTTTATTCTCAGCAAGAGAGAAGTGAATTAAGAACTGGACACTCTAGGCAGAGGTGGAGTAATTGCCATGATGACCTCAGATGAACCTAGTCCTGTGAAGGGAAATGTGGAGCTAAAGGGCAGCCATTCTATGCTGGCAAATTGGCTCTGTGTAGCCTTCTCTGGGGTGATAATAACCATAATCGTCATCATAATCATTAAAGCAGCTGATATTTATTGGTGGCTTATTATGTTCCAGACGTTTGGCTGAGAGTATGATACCATTGAGGCCACAAACAGGTCTCTTTGAGAATCGTAAGCCTTCACTTGTGACCCGTGCAAGCCTGCTGAAGTATTATAAACAAGTTTTGGTTTACACCTCTTGCTTCCACCTCCAGACAAAGTGACTGATTCTCTGTAATTTCTGGGATAACATATGTTCGTTGCAAACATGGTTACCTATTTAGTTGATATTAATTTATGCCTTCAAACTCAGGTATACAAACAAGAAATTATCACTGTCTTTGATGACCACCAATCAAGCATGGATCCTAGAGCTGAACAGTCTAGACTTAAATCCTGGATGTGTGGTCTCAGTTTACTCATCTTTAAAATGGGTTGTAAAATGCCACTTTGCAGGGTTTTCATGATGATTGAATGAGTTAATATATGAGAAATGATTAGACTATGAATGGTACATCATGCCTGCAATATAAGAGCTAGCTCTTATCATGTTATCATTATCCCTAAATATTGGCTGAATACAACTGTGTGGAGCCCTGGTGTGGTGAGGAGTAGGAATGGATGGCATGCTTGCAGTCAGACTATTTGCAGGGAAGGTCTTCTTCTTGGTCAGGGCCCAGATGGCCTCAATTGTCTATGAGTGACACCAGGATCCAGAAACCTTCCTGCAAGGCTGCATGGGACCTGTCTCCTAAATGTACCACTTCATCACTTTCTCTCCAGGGCTTTGCCACCTGCCAAAAGCATTCTTAGAAGGCTCCTGTAGACCCTGTTTACCACTTTCCCATCTCTCACTACTAGACCAAGGAAAACATGTTCCTACTCTGAAGATGAGGGCAAAGCTTCAGTCTTTTTTATTTTCCTTAGCTGCAAATCTTCAAGTCCCCTAATTGTGTAGGATTCTAGAACACAAAGGCCTGGGGGAGGTGCAGGCCATTTCTGATTTCCTGGCTTTGCCCTTATACATCCGTCCTCTGAAGCAGCAATCATCTTGTATGACTGGAGGGAAAGGGAGAATCCAGTGGGGGGACAAAAAGGTGAATATCTCCATATATTATACACCTTACTTAAACAAGAGGATGTTTCTTACAGCATGGTTGGGGATATCAGTAACTCAACAGAAGGTTAGTTTCCACTGCTTGCTCCTTCCTGAGAACCTTTAAATGCCTTGCTGTGCTTTCTTCCTGCCCAGCATTGGCTCCTAGAGGGTGTCCAGGCAAAAGAAGCAGATACTGGTGAGCTGTACGTGCTGTGAATGCATGAATGCAGCTAGCTTTCATCCCTGCCAGATGCCAGCACTGGGTTTCTACAACCATGGGGATCTAACTTCTCCAAGTGACCTCTGACCATTCAAACATGCTGTCAATGCCTCTTCACACCACCAGAAAGCAGGAGCTGAGCAATGATACCAGCAACGGGTTGAACTTCAGGCAGGTCTGGGTGCCTCTACCTTTAATTATAGAAGTACTACAAGTCTAGAGGCCATTTCTTTCCTCAGCCAAGAAATAGAGTTCAAGTGAACCAAAAGCCTTTTTCTTCAGTTTTTGGTATGTGGTGTGTGTGTGTGTGTGTGTGTGTGTGTGTGTGTGTGTGTTTTACAGGTCTGACACTGATGTCAGAGATTGAAACCCATAGGACATCAGGCAGCTGGGAAGGGAAGATGGTTGTAAGGTGGAGAGAACAAGGAACAGAATGGATCCCACACACAAGGTCTGAAGCCTGAAAATGGGCTGAAATGTATATCACTTCTTGTTGCCTCTGACCTTAGAAGTTTGGTGTTTTTCAGAAGCCTTCTATCTGCTGCTAAACATACTCACCAACCCCGTGAGTCAGAGAAACCACAGAAGGGTCACAGGCTGGTGGAATGAGCATTTGCAGGGCTGCAAGGATGAGGCGAGTCAGCAAATCAGAGACAGTGGGTGTGAACCACAATATGGCTGCCATCCCACTTCCACACTCTACTTCTCACATCCGAGTCTTTCTTGTGGCATATCCTCACTAGAAACATACAGGAAAAGGAATTTGGGGGATGTAGTTCAGCCTGGTCTAGTTGAAATATTGCCAAACCACTATAGTGATAGTACCTACCCCATCAGGCTGCATTTTCTGGACAGAAGAATTGTCTTATTGAGGCTAAAGCCAATATAGATTTGGGGAGGGGGGAAATGCTAAGTGTACTCACATGTGTGTATGTATATGCACATGTGTGTGTGTGTGTGTGTGTGTGTACATAGATGGGGCTATGGCAAGGAAGTGTGCCTTGAAAGAGGCGTTCCTGATGCTGTGCTATTTTATAGCCTTCATCTCAACTCTTCACAAAAACCCTGTATGAGTGGGATAGGATGACACACTTTCACCTATGAAGAAACAGTTTCAGAAGGGCAAGCATCTGTAATCATTATCAAAACTAAGATTTGAATCCACATCTCTCTAATCTCAAATTTAAGATTATAACTATAATGCCACCTGCCATTTGATATTTTCTTATTGATTAAATCCCAATGACACTTAACCAATGGGCAATTTTTTTTAAAAACTCATAAATTCAGACATGAGGAATTCAGAGGTCTGGGACTCAGAACTCATCACGAGGCCAAAACTTCCTGCAGTTTTATGAGGCTTCAACTTGTTCTGGAGTTTGCTACCACTTAGAAGCTACAACTCAGCCAATTTCCCCATAAATATACCAGCTCCATTACCTGCAGTTCTGGAATAACACAGGTAGGGATATTCAAACTAATAACAGAGGATATTAATAAAAGGACTGCTTTCAGATGTCGAGGAAGGTTTCAGGAAGCCAGCTGCAGTTGGCACAACAACCAAGGATTAGCAGTAGCAGGAAGCTGATGCTGCATAAAGAAGCAGCACTAAGAAAGAGCAAGATGTTAGTAGGAGCTACAGTCTGGGAAAGAGACTGCCCTACCCTCTCCTGGCTGAAGTTGTGACCCCAATCTCTTCCACCCAAGATCTCCTACTATTGCCCCTCTCTGGTGGACCCAACAGGAAACCAGAGAGCAAATAATCTGCAAACCAGGGAAAATAATCTGTTGAGGTCAGCTTCCTGGAGCAAAGAGAAGGACAGAGATTGGATCTGGAGGGATAAAGGGAACTCATGGGCTTTCTCAGTTGTTAATTTTTATTTATGGATCATCAGCCTCTAATGACTGAAGTGCTCACAATGGCCAAAGTGGCAAAACTACAGAAATACATGAGGTGGTCAGGTCACAGCATCAAAGAGCAGGATCGAAGGACAGGATGCCATCTGACATAAGCCCCCTCTGGCAGTTATGAAATATACCTTACAATGCTGTAAAGGGGGGCTGGGGCCATCTATAGATTTTAAATAGCAGTTTGGGGTGGATGGTCCCTACACAGTGATATAAACTTTCTCTTTTGCTCTAAAGTTGTAGAAGTCCTCAGGGAAGTTGTCGAAGAAAAGTTTTAGGCTCTTGAGTCACTTGTCAGTCTCCTGGCAGATACCTTCATTTCCACGTTGCCACAAAGCAGTGGCATCACTTTTATACACACATATATAGAGGCATGAAAATACATAAACATAAAAATAGTACTGTGGTCTATTAGCAATGCAGCTCATCTGCACTGTTATCCACACTGTGCATCTGTGTTGGCACACCGCAGAGACAACATCATGAAACCAGAGTGGGAGGGGATCCAAAGATCTTCAGACCTGATGCAATGGCTGGGACCTGCCTGGGAATGCACCCACTTCTCCTAGGTAAATTAAGTGCTGTGGGGAAGGAAATAATTACTCACCTGTTCATTACTGTTGCTGTTGTCATTGTAGTTGTGCAGACTGTACAAAATAAAGTACTAAACTAAACATTCTCAGTGTCAAACTCACTGAATAGGAAAAGCCTGTTGTCTACAGACACTGGGTGGGAATCAAGATGCAGGGAGCCTGGTTAAGGTGGGCACAGTACTTCTCTGAGGACACCCAACAGAAACACAGGGGTGACCCATTCCTAACAGCAACACCGTGTGAGATGGCTACAAAGGAGCATGGCTCCTCATCCAGGCAAGAGCTCTGTTTTGTCAGAGCGGCAAGTCACCTTCCTTCTTTCTTTCTTCCTTTCTTTCCAGTGCAAAGCACTTTTTCTCTGTGAAAATCAAACCCGACCTGATATAGGAAGACTGGCATTTCACTCTAAACTTATCCCCTTTTTTTTTGTCAAAGTTTTTTCTTTTCTTTTTTTTCTTTTTCTTGTGTGTCGTATGACATTTTCAACTAAAAAGTGAGTTAAAAAGACCCAAAATCTGCATGTTGCTTTCTACCATTCTTCCTACGATTATTAGCAGGCACTAGAATTGCAGGAACAAGCCTTCAGCAGGCTGGGAAGATTTGCTTTGATTCCAGCCTCTGACTCAATCCCCTTTTTGCTGCAAAGTAGGACAGTGAGATACAGCAGCAGTATTGGCCTCCTTTGCTCTATTTATTCTCGTGCTACAGAGCCATGAGCTTTAACTCCAGAAGAACCAGTATGCAGGACACAGCTCTGTACAGCCTCCCTGATAATTTATTCTCTGACCCTGCATCAGAGGTTGGGTGAGAGGAATAGACGTAAAAAGCTGTCATTTGGTCCTATGCTTTTGGCACCTGTATGGCAAACCTCTTCTTCAATATACTAACTAAAAGGAAAGTGAAAAGATATCAGATTGTAGGTTGCATTAGGATTCATTCTTACCCTGATCCATGAGTTTGATATGTGCTAACACTCACAGGACTTCAAATCTTCCATAATTCCTTCCTATGGCTTTGCTCCAGGACTCAGCATCCTACTATGCCCCCATCTCAATGAATGCATCTTCCCTTATCCCCAGCTCATGGCCTCTCTGCTCATTTGACCCCTTTCCTCTCCAAAATCAGTTATGAATCCAACTTCTTCCTCTGCTTTGATGTTCAGCTACAACACCGGCATTAAGAACAATGATGGAGCATAAGGAAACAGGATGATGGTTTAGAACCGGTCAGAAGAGGCTGGAAGAGAAAGTGGACAAAAAAGGAAGTGGCAAAAGTGAGGCAGTTGCTTTCTCCAGCTGGCAAAGAGATTTTAGAAAATGAGCTCTAATTTAGATGGTGCAAAAGCCGGCCTTGCCTTTCACTATAAAATCAAGGCCATCTTCTGAGAGTCACATCAATTGAAGATGTCCCTCTTGAAATACAGACCTTGTGCAGGCTCTTTTTTATATAAATATTTTTAATTAATAGATGGCTTCATCAAACATGAGAAGGCTTAAGCATTAGCGCTCACCAGAGACCCTGAAATTAGATTGATTATCTGTATCTTAATTTGCTTTTTCGACACCACTAATTTATTTTTAATAGGTCTATAATTTAGCTTTATCTATTTCTTATTCTGCTTGGCAGACTCAAATGCTTGCTGCTCACCAGTCAGTCTCTGTAACCTTTAGGCACTTCTGTCTGCACAGTATATTAATTTTTAAATTACCCAGCCCAGTGTGAGGAAGAATATCAATTAATTTCCATTTGGGAGCAGGGCTCAAACCCATCCTCTTCCAGTAGCAGTGAAATTTAAATGAAGGGAAAGACCAGTTATAGGGAGAATCTAGATAAAAACAGTAAATTCTCACTCCTGTGTTACAAAATCTGTCACCCTTGAAATATTTTCCACTTGGATCAGTGGCATTGGCATTATTATTGCTGTGAAAATAAATGTTCCTCTGTTGGCACATGTTATTGGCAGATTGACTCATGGAATATTGTTGAATGGAGGGCAAGGACCTTTCAGTAGACCTTTTCAATTCCTTCCTGATTCTGATTACATTAACACTGTGTTACTTTGAGAAATTCAACCCAACTTCTCTCAAGAAGGAACCTTGTCTTCCTTTTGGAAAACCCTCACAGGTAAGAAGAAAGAACAAAAAAGTAGACTCTCATAACAGCAAAGAGGAATGGTCATTTTTATGCATGGGGAAAAAAAGAGTTGTATTTTTTTTCTTTTTTGCCTCTTGTGGAGGGGTGGTTATGAGAAAAAGACTGCCATTGAGGAAGCATAGGTAAACTGGAAATGGGAATGTGAGATTCACAAGCTCAAGATCACTGTTGGAGGGTGAGCAGATAGAGCAGTTGTGTTAATACAGATGAGGATCATGACAATCACAGCCAGAAGCAGGCTAAGGAAGATGATGAGCGATGGTCAGATCCAACACATTTATTAAACAGACCCATTGGGATCACTGCTGCTCCTACATAGAGAGGGAGAGGATGAGTCACAGGTGAACTCCTAGACTCCTGGCATGAGCAACCAGGTGGCTGGTTGTTAGCACCATTACTGAGAACAAGAGCAACAGGGGTAAGGGGAGGGTGGAAAACAATTATTCCATTTAAACAATTATGTCTCAGATGTCTGTGATATACTCAAATGGAAGTAGCACATAGCCAGTTGAATAAGTGAGATGAAAGCCCAAAGGAAAGATACAGCTTAGAGATAAAGTTGGGCACTGTCATTGTAAGATGATATTTAAAATTATGAAAAAGGATTAAATCACCTAGGGAAAGGGAGAAATTATTCTGGCCCAACTCTTTGTTTTGGGGAACCCCAAAATTGGACAGAGTGAAAGAAAGGGGTTTTCCAGTGGGGGGGAAAGAAAGGCAGCCCAAAATGAAGAGCATCTAGGAGGGGTTAATGTCACTGTAGCCCAGGTAACAGGATACTGTCCAGGGAAGAATGCTAACTGCGCCCAAGGACGCTAACTGTGCCCAGGGTTACTGAGAAACCAAGTAACACAGGAACAAAATGTAAATTTTACCTCAGTAAGTCTGTTGAATCCTTTTCAAGGATGAGATTGGATGTGGGACTTGGCTTTTGATAGGAGCATGGACTATTTCTCCACAGGAATAATAACAGGGAAAAGATGGATGCCACTTACACACACTCAAGTCTCCACAGAGGATCATGCCCCCATGGGCAGCAACCCTTTGATAATAGAAAGCAGCTAATGATCTCACCTCACATACCTCAAACACCTGCAGTCCCCTTAACTCTGAACCCCACAGCACTACACTGGGATGCTTTTCATAGCAGCAAACTGTAGATTTGTCTACAAGCATGTAAATCCCTTGAGGGGATAAACAATCCTTTACTCAGCTCTGCATTCTGTGCAGAGTATAGTATCTAGCTGGGAGTAAGCCCTCAATTTGTGCTTTTCAACTGAGGTCATAGATTTTTGGGGGAAAACATTTCTGAAAAATTCTTAACATCACCAGTATACTGTAAAAGATAGAAGAGCCTGGCCCAGAAATTAATAAAATGGCAAACGAATTAATCTGAAAACATTACTTTTCTAATTTCAGGGACAATCTTCACACAGCCTAAAGAAAAATAAAGGGGGTTAGTTACATAAGGGACAGAGGTTGGATAAAAGCAAAACTCAAAGTCAAGCTCAGAATTTCTTCTGAACTGAAGATCTTAAGGTGAACATACGAAGAACCATAGTGTTTGCAGAAAATGCATTTTAGAAAACAATTCACTCCAAAAAAAATAATAAAACAATAAAATAATTTACTCTACGGCTCTAAAAAACAATGCTTGCTCACAACACAAGGATCTAGAGATCGGGAAAGGCTTGTATCAAATAATGTTTCTTTCATGTCTCACACAGAGTAACTGACCATGGCCTTTTATTTCACCCATACACCCCAGTTTACTGTTTTAAGAGTGACAAAGTAATCTTGGGATCTATAGGAGTGTTTTATGCGGAATAAATGAGGTCAGAGGTAAGAAGAAAATTTAGAAAGAAGACTAGAAAGGACTAAGGAAAGATGAATAGTAGGCAACAAGACACAGCTACTTTAACAGTCTTAAATAAATTAGCAGGACATAGCACTCTGTCCAGCTAAGAAAAGGAATCAGGGGCATCTGAGAAATGGCCACAAAGCTATATTAGTTGCTGACCACAAATCTCACTCGTGTCTCTGGTGCAAAGTCATGTGCAATATTCCTCAACTCTTCACTTTTTAAAAGCTGATAACCCCATTCCTCATGTTCTCCAGACTGAACAAGACAATCCTCCATTACTGTGGTTCCCCTAAGACCTAACAGCAGAGAATCCACATGGCACTTAGGGATCCCCCAGGTGTGGGTTCTATCATGTATAGGTTTATAGGCACTAACCTTTCCTTTCTGGAAGAGATCACAGTATCTACAGAAAATATGTAGAATATTAGAGTCCTGAACATTCCTTCCAGGATTTGCTAGAGCCCTGCTCCTGCTCACTCATTGGACAAAGGAGAAAAACATGACAGATACTCTGTGAATTAGGACAGGTCACAGAACTAGTTAGTTGCAGAACTGAGACCACAACTGCTAAACCAGCATGTTATCATGGGTTAAATTCCTCACCTTTTGTCTCAGTTGCTTTACTTGTAAGGAGGGTAATCATGATTACCTTGCTGGCTGGTAGGGGACAAAATAACTGATGTATGTAACATTCCTAGCACAGTGATCAGCTTGGTTGGCATATAGCAGATGTTCAATAAATTATTCTCTCCCTTTTCGCCCTTTCTTGCTACCCACAACACGATGCTTCACCTAACGCTATCAGAAGAAAAAATAAACAGATTATAGAAAACCCAAAACATTTTCCAGTTCTACCATGAAAAGGGAGTTTTCATACACTCCCCTTCATATTTCAAGTGAAGCATGTTTCTCTGCAGTCATCCACAGAGCATTAAATAGCTTGGAAGCCTTTTATGTTGCTTCTTAAAGACTGCTTTAAAAATATACCTTTCAGGGGCGTCTGGGTGGCTCAGTTGGTTAAGCATCAGACTTCAGCTCAGGTCATGATCTCATGGTTCATGGGTTCAAGCCCTGCATCAGGTTCTGTGCTGACAGCTAGCTTCGGATTCTTTGTCTCCCTCTTTCTCTGATCCTCTCCTGCTCATGCTGCCCCTCTCTCTGTCTCTCAGAAATAGAATAAAAAATTTAAAAAAAATACCTTTCAAATGAATGAGTGAATTAATGAATGAGTGTTTGAATAAATGAATGAATGAATAGAAATATATCTTTCCTTGTACCTTCTCTCACCACTGCAATACCCTAAGGATGGTCAAAAGGCTCTGAGTAAGAGCTGGAGGATCTTTAAGGCTCTCCACCAGCATCTTCAATATGACCTATTCTTCACACATAAGGAGAGATTGTTCCTCCACAGAACTGAATTTGCTTCTCTAGGCAGCTCTCCGAGGTCTGCCTTGGAGAAAAAGGAATGTTCAGTCATGTTCAATACCCATATGGACCCACAGGTAGTTTGAATATTTCTGGCCAACTGGACAGCAACAGAGGGAGAAATATGTTTTATGTTTATAATTTCTGGGAGAATAGAAATGAAGGAAAGAAGTGTGATGTGCACGGACTGGGAAAATACCCATCTTTGAATCCACACAAGGTGCAGAGAGTTAAGTTTTGTCTCCTCTTTGCCACTTGATTACTCCTCTCATATATCAAATATATAATTCCCCAAAGTTTGGTCATCCCATTGGCTTCTTTCTAAATCTGGCCCACCACCTTCTTCTTTGTTTTTAATCCTGGGAAATATAAAGAATAATTAATATGTTAAAGAATAAAATATTAACAAATACTTATGTAGCTTAATCCAACTTAAACTTGCTCTCTATGAGGAATCCCCAAAGTTGCATTGCACAGACCCAAGCACAGAAAATCCCCTAGAGACAAAATAACTCATTCTCAGCTTAGGTATAAATCAAAAGAATAAAAAGAAGAATTTTACCAAGGTTATTGAAGTTTCATGGAAGGCATATTGGCTTCAGGTATGTCTGGTTTTCATCTAACTTGAAAAGGCTTAGATTTCAAAAAAGAAACTATGCAAATGATTAGTCAGTCATTTTGTGTAAATGCTTTAGGCTTTAGATGTTACTGTGGAAAATAAAGTAAAATAAAACAGCTTTAGCACAGCCCTGATAAGCTTAGTCCAAGGACAGCACATTAAATCCTGAATTACATACTCCACCAAACCCTTCCTAATGAGCCATCCAAGTCTCTGATGTATATAATATGCCTTTTTAAAAATGCATGAATACATATTCCACCCACAGGTTTGGATGGCTCCTTTGGGTTATTTAAGTTTCAAAGGAGTCCATCAGTCTCCCAGGTATAATGTTCTGTGAATGCCTTAAAAATGAAAATTCAGAAATTAAAAGTTCAAAATACCTTGAAGGAGAACAATGTATCAGCCCCCCCAATCCAAGCCATTCAAATACAAGGTTGATGAGGCATCTGCCTCCCTGAGTTTCCTGTCTTTTGTCAGTTTGGGTCACAACCCTTAAAACAGCTGTAACTCTGGTCCTTCCAACCTAATTATACAACTCCAGCTTGCTTTATTTATAATTAGAATCCAGTGACCTCCTCTGACTCTTGTCTGTGCTGCTGTTACGTGGCTGCTCTTGGATGCTGAGATGTGATTGTACTGAGCAGGGAGGGACAGGATGTTCAGAGCCCCAGGATGGCATCCCCATGGGTTGTTCCAAAAAAAAAAGCAAAAAACAAAAAAATGAAGCTTGGGCATCCCAGCCTAAATGAGGTGGTGAATCCAGAAAAGAAATACTTGTGGGTAAGGAAAAAAGAGAGAAAGAGTGGTAATGGGGGCTTGCAGAGGAGGTGCAACTCTGACTTTTCTTCTGGGGAAGCACCAGAAATAAATGGCTCATGACTAGCAAGCAAAATCAATCAGGTGGAGTGGGGAAAGAGAGAACACAGGAAATGGAAGGCATGGGAAGGAGAAGCAGCATTGGTGGGGAAAGTTCCTTGTGCCAGATTCCCCCATCAATCCATTTAGCCCACTACAACTTGCCATGTACATGGAATTACCTTCATTTTACAGGGAAGTGAAATGAAGTTCAGGGGTATTCAGAAATATGTCAGAAATCTCACAGTGAAGTAACACAGTTAAGACTCATACCCAGGGCTGGGCAACTCCCAAGCCTGTAGCCTTTTTTCCCCCTCGGATAATGGATATAGTGGAACTGAATTCCAAGGACAGCAGGCATGTCTGGAGGAACCAAGAGGCCCTATCGAACACAGCCTGACTGCCCATGTGCACTGTGTTTCCTCAACTGCAAAAAATAAAGCCCACCCCATAGTGTTGTTGTGAGATACATGTACAGCACGTGGCACATGGGCCAGTCACATCAAAAGCATTGCATGAGTGAAAGATCCTTACCATTACATCACTCACATAACGATTCACTTCCCCAATCTGCTTGTAGAGGTTTACATGAAGTACCCAAAGTTGTGTGTACATGAGAGCAAGTGTTTGATGGTGTTTCAGGTTTCTGTAGACACTACTCATATTTTTTCCCCAACAGTATAGAAATCATAAATTAAGATTGGCTAGGTATGATTTGAGCAGGACAAGCCTGTTAGAAAATTACAGATCATGACCCAAGTTTGATAAAGTAAGACCTAAAAAGCTGGTTAATTCCAAAGGTTGAGGTCTAACATAAAAATGAATTTTTCATCCCCACATAATTTAGATCTATAAAGAGCTGATGTAAAATAAATCTCTCCACTGATGGAGGAGCAAAGGAAGAATGAGCTCATCCAGTCTAATGCCTTCATTTCCCATGAGTGGACCTGGTGGCTCAGAAGAGTCTAGTGTGTCATAGTCAAGTCTAGATGCCCTCCTTCCAGCATCTGGACATTGCTTGTTCCTTAGCTAGTTCCACTATGCTAAGGTCTCAGTGGCATTGATGGTCACCCTAAAACCCATTGAATCATGTCACTCTGTCCTTGCAGCCACCATTAAGACAGTGCAGGATTTTCATGGCATTAGTCAGTGGGCCAGATGACATCAGTGAAAATAGACATCCATGACCTCCAGGATCATTCTTTCCAAGATTGCTCAGATACAGAGTGGCAAAGGAATAAAACAATTCTACCACAGACTCACATAACTCAAGCACATCCCACAAATCCATGAGGAAACATGAGAGTAGGCCATCCTTTCTCCACACACTGAAAAGTGACTTCCCACCACAATACCTGCCAGGGAGGCATAGAGTGGGCAGAGCGACCATGTGTCTTCTGTCTGCTGCATTACTGTTCCTTGTAAGGATGCAAACCCCTTCAGAGCATCCGCCAGTCTATGAACTTACCCTTACCCCCCTTAGTTTTTCCTTACTCTTTTCTATGACTCTTCTCTTCTTTCTGAAGAACATTTTAGATTAAGATATAAAGATAGGAAAGAAAGTCAAAACAAAAGGCCTTATTTTCTTTTTCATTTTATTTATCTTTTTTTCAAATTCTAAATCTTGGATATTAGGCTAGTAGCATTTCTTCAAGTTGGCTTCAACATCTGGAATATCACCTTGTCCAAGTTGGAAGCCAGAAACCATTCCATGCATCCTGGAGCTGTGTGTTTATCAAGCTCCCGTGTGCCTTGTCTGCACCATCTTGGTACTGCTATGGGCATTATGGGGAATCAGGGAAGCCCATCGTCAAGGCAGGAGTGGGAGACAAAGAAAACTCTATGAAAATTTTCCTGGTAGAGGTGATTTGATGTAATGACAAAATTCTGTCACAAAGAATCCCAAACTATATACAATATGCTTTATAAGAAGGAAAGGGAAAATAATTCCTATAAATAGAATCCCTTGATATCAATGGGATTAACTGAATTCCATACTAACTGCAGGTATTAGTCTGCCTTCCTAGAGGTTACATTCTTCACCTGACTCATGTCACTGTGGGCTGAGCTGGGCCTTGTTGCTGTAAGGGCCCTTAGGATGCTTTTGGCAGCAAACCAACCCAGGGGATGATTTCCTGGGTTCTGTAAATTCACCGACACCCAGACAGACAAAAATCTTCCCCAACTCTTCCCTGGTGCCTGAAATCTTTATATCATGGAAGATAGAGTAACTGTGTGCCCAAATGCCCACAGGAGCTGCAATCTGGTTATTTAAATTCATAGGGTAGGAATGACCTGCCAGACACAGCTTTTTAGGGGATCAGATAAGATGAGGGAGATGGGGGAAAGATGCAGGAGAGGCCAGGACCTTTCAGAGAAACTTCATGTAATGGCTATTGTGTTAGTTGACTGTCCTCAGGGCCCTGACTCTTTCTCCCAGCTGCTTTGTTATACAGAGTTCTGCCCTGCGAGGGACTGGATTAACCATTTCCTCAGACTGTGTCATCTCACAGCATTCCCTGTACCAATCTCCCTTCAGGGGTGGGTAGGTCTTGAGAAAAAAGAAATAAGTCTGAGCTGTCAGCCTCCTTGACTTTTTTTTTGTTTATTTTTGTTTGTTTGCTTGCTTGTTTGTTCTCAGCTTAGTTTGGATTGAGTTTTCTTTTGCTTTTCTTTTTGCTCATAAGGCTCTCCATCGAAAATGTAGTGTTTTTGAAGCAGGGATCAGCTTGTTCTGAACCATAAAAGATTGAGTTAATTAACCTTTCATCAGCTGATTACTTTCAACCTTTTTGTTGGCACATTGGGGAAATGTATTAGTGGTTACTAATTAAAGGTATTGAATATACCTTTACACTTCAAATTCTTAGACTTCTGGAACTAAGTTGATTAAAAAGAAAAGGGGAAAGTTTCTGTTGAATTTATCCTTGAAAATGGATAAGAGAGACTATAAATAAAACCAGAAAAAGGGAAGCTGTCACATTATTCTGTAACCTAGCTTTGTAATAGAGGTTTGGGACTGGGATTATTTTTATAAAAATAATAGTAGCTGAAATTTACTGTATGTTTATCCTGTGCACAAAAAATTATAGCAGCTTTACATTGAGCATCTTATGTAACTATCACAATTCTTTGAGCTAGATATGAATTCTAATCCCAAATTACAGACCAGAAAGTTAAAGCCTAACAGTCAAGCAAATTGTCCAAGATTACAATGTTAGTATGCAGCAGAGGAAGGACTTAATGTGGGTGGTCTGTCTCCAAAGAAGATGCATTTAATCTCAACAATGTTGACTTAACTGATGGTACAGTCATTATTTTTGGAGTTGTAAGAACCTTAAAAGGTCCAGTATATATTCCAAAGTGCATGATGTTGTCTCACAATTCCTTTCTGTACTGATTGATTACCATTCCAGAACAACTTATCCCAAGCATGTATTATCTTAGTCCAAGGGTGGCTTAGTTAGATCCAAGTTCCTCCTAAGGTTGCAGTCAAGCTGTTGGCCCAGGCTGCAACCATCTGAAGACTTGACTAGGCTAGGACACTTGCTTTCAGGCTCACTTATGTGGTTGTTGATAGCTGTTGCTAGCTGTCGACCAGAGACCTCAGCTTCTCACCATGTCACCTCTCCAAAAGTAGCTTAAATTGTCCTCATGGCATGACAGTGACATTCCCACAAAGCATGTGACCCAAGAAGGACAGAGACCATGATAGAAGCTGAAGCCTTCTATAGCCTAATCTCAGAAGAGACATACCATCAACTCTGTCCTATCCTATGGGTCTCACAAGTCAGCCCTGGTACAATGTGGAGGTGGAGGGGACTGCTTGAGGGTGTGAATACTAAGAGGTTGTAATCCCTGGGGGCCATACGGAATCTGGCTACCATCCTTGACTTTCACACTGCTCACAGCATAGAATGCCCTTCTCTATCTTATCTGTCTGCCTTCTGTTCATCCTTAAAGACTATTTCAAATGTAATTTTTTGGTAAAGAATTCCTCATTAGAATTCATGATTCTAATGATTATTAACACACTGATCACATTGTACTGTGATTATTTGTATACAAGTTGTTTTAGCTCAAGATCTCCCAAAAAGTAGAGACATGGCTTGCACTCGGGAAATGTACTTTGGGATGTGATCCCAAGGAACAAGCATGGAGACTGGGAAGAATGAAACATGAGAGGAAGAAAAGGCAATCCAAAAGGTCATTACTGAGCTGACCAACACTATAGGCAACTGGACTCTATCCGCTAGGGATCTTCTGAGGGACTGTGTTACATGTAACTAGAATTGTGTGCCTGAAAAAAGGAGCAGTATAGTTACTCTCCAGGCCCTGCCTTCCCAATTATCAAAAATAGATTCAGAGAGTATTGGCATTGGTGCAAAAAGCAAGAGATATGGGGTGTAGCAAGTACACTTGGGATACACTGGTAAACAGCAGGTGTCCATAGCGATGGCCTGAACAAAATATTGGGATGGGAAGTTGTAGATGTCTAACATACATAAATAGATCCCAGTTAAGGCCAGGGATGATGACTCATTTGTCGTTGTATCCCATCTCCCTAGAACACGGCCTGGTGGCTGGAAAACCTTGCCATCACATGCGATCATCCTGGAGACCCTTACTTTATTCAACAAATATGTACAGGGTCCATACTATGAGGTAGGAACCATGCAAAGGTCTGACAGTCTTAGTAGAGTGATTTATGAAATATATAATAACCAGTAAGGCACAGGTACTGACCAATCAAAATGAACACCAGTCCTTCATAAGCAGCTGGGTTATCTTGGAAGTTGTTTTGTGAATTCAAACCTGAATAATGAAGTAAAATCCAAAAATGATAGGACTTTTTGAATTTTGGGCTGGAGGATGGAGGAAGATGTCTTAGGTGCTTTCAAAAGAGAGAAAGGGGAATGGTCGTTGATTATGGAAGGAAAAGGCATTCCTAGGATGCGAAGGAGGGTGTGGGAAATGACGCACACAAAAACACAGATCAGCAATTCTAAAATGAGCAGACTGTCCTTTGTGCAGCTGCAAATAAATCAGGAAAACAAATAATAAAAAGTCTCAAGAATTATGAAGCATCAATATAGAGAAATGCAAAGTATCAAACAGCATGTTCAAACGTCATGCACAGGGTCATACTAGAGATGTACAACTTTATCTAAGAAGTCACTGCAAGGAAAGTTCTAGGCTTCTCTATAGTTTGGATGTTGAGGTTCTGAAAGGGCTGCTCAGAAATGCTTTTCGGTCAAATAAATGATTGGGATTTAAACTTCTCACATCCAAATGAGCAAACCAAATACTGGACTTCTGTTTCAGATTAAGAAAGTTTCAAAACACTGTCACTCTCACCCTAACCAAGAACACAATAAGTATTAAAATCATTCTTTCAAACCTTTTAGAAAGTTGGGGACACACACACACACACACACACACACACACACCCTAAGTAACGACCTCTTTCTAGAGGAGAGAAGAATCAAAGCCGCTTTCATCCCCCGCAGGGTGGTGGGGGAGGATTGGTCTACAGACAAGGGTCTGCACTACAAGACAAACTGAAAGATGTTTTACAGACCAAAAAAAAAAAAAAAAAAAAAATGTCACATGGACACTTAGATCACTACTAAGGAATGAGGAATACCAGAAAAAGTAAAATGTGTGGGCAAGCATAAACACTTTTAAAATTATCATATTATATTAATTTTTAAGTCTATTAAAACAAAAATAATGAGTATTTTATAGGGTTTATAACATACAACAGTAAGAACAAATGACAACAGAAGCATATAGGGTGGGGGGGGTAAAGTTAACAACAATGTTATAAATTCTTACAGTGTGTGTGAAAGATTAGGACATTCTGTAAAAGACTGTAATAATCTTAAAATATTTATTATAATCCAGGTTAACCAGTCAAAAAAATTGACATAAAGAGGTATAGCTTAAAAAGTTGAGGGATGAGGGGCACCTGGGTGGCTCAGTTGGTTAAGTGTCTGACTTTGGTTCAGATCATGATTTCAAGGTTCATGGGTTTGAGCCCCACACTGGGCTCTGTGCTGACAGCTTAGCCTGAACCTGCTTCAGACTCTGTGTGTCTCTCTTTCTGACCTTCCCCCACTTGTTCTCTCTCTTTCTCTCTCTCTCAAAAATAAATGAATATTTTTTTAAAGTCGAGGGATGAAATGGAATGGAATATTGAAAAAAAAACAAAACCTTGATTCACCCAAGAAGACAAGTAAAGAAAAGATGGACAGATGGGAAAAATAGAAAATAAAAATAAATATCAAATGGTAGGCATAAACTCACTACAGCAATAATTATTGAATTTAAACAGGAAAGAAAACCTTGAAAAATATTATCTGACAGGACAAAAATGAAGACTCAGCTATTTGTTGTCTAAAAGGACTCATTTTAATATAAAGACACAAATCTGTTGCAAGTAAAAGGAAGAAGGAAAAAGATCTGGCATACAAACAATCAGCAAACACAATCCAGAGTGGCTATATTAATATCTGACAAAGTATACTTCCAGACATTATTATAAAGAAAAAACGACATTTCATGATGATTAAAGAAATTTATCTCAAAGACATAAACAATCCTAACTAGGAGGTGTATTAAATCACAGAACTTCAAAATGCATGAGGCAAAGACTAACATAACTGAAAGAATGGGCAGATCCACAATAATAGAGATTGCAATGCTCAACTCTCACTGATTGATAGAACAACCTACAAGAAATTATTTTCAATGCATGTATCCAATAAAGGACTTGTACCTGGAGCATATAAAGAACTCTGACTACTCAATTATAAGACCAAAAAAAAAAAAAAATCCAATTTAAAAAATGGGCAAAGAACTTAGACTCATAAAAGAAGATACAGTAATGGTCAATAAACACCTGAAAATATGCTTACCACCATTACCGATCAGGGAAATGAAAACTAAAATCATGGTGTTATGTCAGTACATGTCCAATGGACAGGCTAAAATTAAAAAGACTGGAAACAGGGGCGCCTGGGTGGCTCAGCCGGTTAAGCGTCCGATTTCGGCTCAGGTCATGATCTCATGGTTTGTGGGTTCGAGCCCCGTGTTGGGATCTGTGCTGACAGCTCAGAGCCTGGAGCCTGCTTCCGATTCTGTATCTCCCTCTGTCTTTGACCCTCCCCTGCTCACGCTGCCTCTCTCTCTCAGAAATAAATAAAACATTAAAAAAAAAAAAAGACTAGAAACACCAGGTGTTGGCAAGCATGTAAAAGGCATTAAAACTATAATATATTGTAAACCAAAGATAATATGGTTTAACCAACTTGGAAAATAATTTGGCCTATTGCCTGTTAATTCCATTTCCAGTATTTTACCCAGAAGAAATCAAAATAAATGTCCACACAAAACAGCTTTATTTATAATAGCCAAAATCTGGAAACAACCAAAGTGTCTATCACTGGGTAATATAGAAAAAAATGAAGGTGTATTGTGGTATATTCATATAACGATATACTAGTCTAGTCGGTAATTACTAGAATAAACTAGTTAGACACACAACATGGATGAACCTTTAAAAAACATTGTTGATCAAAAGGAGCCAGACACAAAGAGACTATACCATATGAAGCCCCAAAGCAGGCAAAACTAAACTCCAGTAATAGAAATCAACAAGTGATTCCTTATTGAGTGTGTGCGTTTGGAGGGGGTGGGTGGGGAGAGAGGCAGGTAGAATTGCTAGAAAGGAACAGGAAAGAATTGGCTGAAATGATTCAAAATATTCAATATTCAATAGTGTGTTTGGGGCAGCAGTTAAATGAGTGTATAACATTGACAAGGTTCATTAAATGCCCTCTCAAAAGTCATTAAATGCAATAATAATAGATTTATTCATTTTATTATATGCAAATCATACCTCGGATGAAAAAATACCCCACCTAAATTCAAGGAAGTTAAAAAAACGTGAAAGTCTTTACATTAATTAGATATTGGTGGCAACAATGTCTAACAACAAATAATCCCAAAACTCAGTGGCTCACAATGCAAATACTTGCTCACAAGTGGCAGAATGACCAGTAACCCTGTGGGTCTTGTCCCTCTGGAAGTTCTAGCAGTCACCCAGGGCAAGCTTTTCTCAAGGTGCCATGAAAAACAGGAGTTATGAGGAGGGAGAGCCCTTAGAACCTCAGCTTATAACTAGCATCCTGTCATGCCACCTTCCATTGGCCAAAGCAAATCACCTGACCAAGTCCAAGTCCAATAGGGCAGGAAGATTCTCCACTTCCAGTGAATCATGACAAGGGTGGCGAAGGAGGGAAGAGCTAATACAATCTCCCAATGTCCCCAGGTAGTGTAAGAGGAGGGATAAAAACCAGGTCTCCTCACAACTAGTGCAGTACCTCTGAATCAGACCATGCTATCTTTGTATAGTCTAAAAGTCCCAGCTGTGTTCAAGAGGAAGGTTCCAGAACATCTTCACACTCTTTGACAGAGAAGTGTGATGAAACCAGAACAACACAGTGTTCATTGCAGATCTGAGACAGAAAGTCTCACTGTGGGACACAGTCAGAAGGCTAGCACAGAGTTCTCTATGCTGGGAGAGGAAACATCTGTTAATGGAAAGAAATGCAATACAGCCATCTAATGGATCCTGGGTGTCATAGGCCTGCTCCTGCTTCCCTGAGAACAGAAAGAGATCACAGCACAAGAAGAGGCTGTGTCTCCACTTAAGAGGTTAGAGTTTGAGCGTGGGTGTCAGCAGGCAGGTAGGCAGTAGGTGGATGAACTGTCCCTGGGCTGCTTCTTGGTTTGGAGCAGCTGTTCTTCAACTCTTTGGGGAGCAATACTCCCAAACTTGAGCCTACCCTGCAAAAACATCCAAGAAGGGGGTCAACATAACTCTGTTCCAAGAGAAGGGAAGAAACTAGACCAATTTTTACCGCCTACATCTGGTAAAGATCAGGTCTGAAGATAGGTGGCAACCATTTCTGCCGCAGGCACTTTCGTAAACCAACCAGAAGGAAACCTCAGCTTCTATGTTCCTACTAGGCATGTTAAGCCATTTTATGCCTGACCAACCATAGGCACAGAGTAAGCACACCAAGACCCTCTGAGTTCAGTCCCTTTCCACAAAATTATGGTCTGACCAGGCCAGTGATCTGAGCTTCCCCAAATCCGCCTGACTCCAGGCATTTGTCTACTACTCCAGTCAACTGAATAAGTTATTCGATTTCATTCACTCATCCAACCAACAACAATTGCTCACCTGCTATGTGTCAGGAACTCTGCTAAGCCCTGGGGATAAAGCTGTGCATGAGGAAAACTCGGTCCCTTCCTTTGCAGAGGTTATAAACAAGTAGACAAGATAGATGTTGACAAAGCAGGTTAAGTGTAATGGGAGTTTAAAAGCAGAATTGCATGGGGGCCTTCAGAGCCTGGTGAGTCACAGCAAGGACTCCCAGTGTATCCTAAGGGCAGTGAGGAGCCATTGAAGGCCCAGTGCTGCATGATCACAGGCTTTGTCTGCAGTGCTTTCCCTGAAAGCTGCCAGGTAACAGGGCAATGCTTCAAATGCTACATCCTTCTGTGAGCACCATCCTGCCTTGTGGGGTGCTGAAAAGCATTCAGATGCACTTAAATTTTCACAAATGCAGTATCTCTGGCATGCCCACTGAGGTCTGAAATGGCTTTGGGAGCCCTCTAGGATATTGGGCTCAGTAGGCAGAGGCCTAGATCCCAGAGACCTCACACAGGCTGCTCATCCCCTCTCCTACCTCTGTCTGCACTGTCCCAGGCCTGAGAGGAAAAGTCCTTGCATTGTGATAAAATGTCTTCTCTACCAGGCCATGCAGTTGCCTGACCACTGCCAAGCCATTTTTGAAAAAGACGAAGTGGCAACTCTTATTTAACACGGTCCTTTTGCGCAGCCCATTGTGTAGGGTTAGAAAAGTGACTTAAATCCTCACTTCCTTTTTCCTTTCCCATTAGTTAAATGACTAGAGCAAACCTAAAAGTCTAAGGTCTAGCTGACACTCATGAAGGATCATGGGAGGCCTCAAAATAAGAAAAATAAAACTAAAATGTAATTTCCACAGAAAATGTAGCTGGAAAAATATCTTCTATTTCCAATCATACATTCCCCAGAAGGCTTAGAGCCAGGACCACAAAAGTGAAAAGCAACGGTGGTTAATTTTGTGAGGAAGGGGGTTGGGTTTTCTCCATGCCCCCCACCTAAGTGTTCTATTTAAAAGAAATTATCATTAGCTAAAATTTAGCATGTGGACAGTACAGCTTTCTATTTGTAAACAAAAATGCAGCTTAGGCATAGTTTGTTGAGTTCCCTCAGTAGGAACAGAATTGTCTGGCCAGGTTTGGGGAGTGATGTATGGTGCCGTGTGCAAAAGGAAAGGCAGCTCAGTGTGAGGTAGTGGAGCCTCAGAGGGGCTTAAGGAGCTTGACATCAGAACCAATGGAATCGATTGAGGGATATTTCGTTACTTCTGACTGTGTGGGAACTCTAGCAAGAGAGGGCATTTGGGGAAACAATTTTTCTAATTTGATCCCAGAGTAAACCAGTGATAGCTTTGCTCTGAAGCTGAAACTCAGCTGCTCAGGAAACACCAGGCCTTCCGAGGGAGACCTGTCATATCACCAAGAAGATGTCAGCATTTTCCTCCAAGCAGGCTTGAATCCTGCCTCAGGCTGATTCACACAAGAGTGCAGGACAAGTCAGGGGCTGGGGCTTCCTAAGTCCCCCTTCCCACCCTCACTGTTCAACATGCCAGAGGTGTGGGAGAAGCATGAGCGGAGATTGATTATGTCTGCCAAGGGTTGACCAAAAATTAATTACAGTGCCCCTCACTTCTGCTTAAAGGCTCCAGGCCAGGCTTTCCTCTTAGTTTGTGCACAGGTTTCATTCTGATGTCAGAGAAAGTGAATGTGGACACATATATGCACACGTATGCAGGACTCCATCATTATCTACTCTCCCTGCTTTCCTTCTTCCAGCAAATATATTTGTGGAACTCCTGCTGTGTGCTGGACACTTGATCCGGAAGTCACATGGTAGGCTTAGAGGTGGCTGGACTGGGTGCAAATAAGTGTCAGCAGAAGGTGACTTGGACAAGGGAGAAAAGGGATAGTGATCTGAACTGTTCTCAGCCATGTGGGAATCAGTGTGAGAATCCTACAGGGTGTATAGTGAGTATCATCATTCCATAGGTCTGGGACTAAGGACACAGAGCCATTCATTTTCTTTCATCTTAAACCAAGTAGAGCTAGCAGAGAGAATAACTTACTCTATGAAACAAGAAGAAAATGCTTTTCTGTTGATGATATTTGTCCTTCTTTGACTGGTCAGTGTGTATGCCCTGTTCCCAACAGTTCCCTCCTGCCCCCAATAAAGGCTTGCAGTCTGGGGCCCTATCCTGCATGGTAGGTTGGATAATGGCTCTTCAAAGATGTTAGCAGCCTGATCCCTGGAACTTGTGATGTTACCTTACACAGATGGATAGGATTTTGCAGATGTGATGAAGAAACTTGCATGGGAAGATTTTCCTAGATTATCCTGGTGTACCCAATGTAATCTTTGATAAGAGGGTAGCAGGAGAGTCAGATTCAGAGAAGGAGAAACCAAGGTGATGGCAAAAAGGAAGGGATGCGGAGTCAGAGGGAAGCCATGCTACTCTGCTGGCTTTGAGGATGAAGGAAGGGCCCTGAGCCAAAGAATGTAGGCAACCTCTGGAAGCTGGGTGAGGCAAAGAAATAGATTGTCCCTGAAACCTCCAAAAGGAAGGTAGCTCTTCATCATCTTGATTTTACACTTCTGACCTTCAGTATATACATCTGTGTTTTTGGCTACTAAGTTTGTGGTAATCAGGAAATTAATAGGAAGATAATAGAAATTGATAGAAAACTAATACAATATGTTAGTGCAAGATTGCTTGGCTTTGAGCTGCCAGCCTGTGCTTCCCTTTCCCAAGACCACTCATCTCCTTCTTGAGGCATTCCAGAAGAGGCGGAAAATGTACTCCCACCACCTCTAAGCAATCACTGATGAGAGCTGGTGGACATAAATCCTAGTTCCCTTGCCCTTAGGATAGATACTCCACAGTGTGGCTTCCACATAGGTTCCTCAGTTTTCCCTGGTGCCCAGTACAGAAACTGGCTCAGTTAGGCATCTGGCTGCCTTCCTTTCTCTGTCACACTTTCCCACTGCTCTTTAGGAGGGGATGCCCTCCTGGGATCACCTCTCAAATATACTACTTATACCTGAATCCTTGTCTCTTGGTCTGCTTCTCAGGAAACTCAAACTAAGATGAAGGATGGTCAGAGACCTGCTTCCCTGAACTAGAATCAATCACTTACTTAAATCAAGTGACTCAAACCAGACCCTCTAGACAGTTGCAACCTAGAATATGAACTTTAATCAGATGAGGGACCTTAAACTAAGGAATGCTTGGTCCTAGGGCAGCCTCCTACTCAAACTGCTCCTGTAGACATCTCAGTTTCCATGAGCCTCTATAAACCTTCCAAAGAATACCTTCCTCTTACATTAGCTAAAGTTGGTTCCTATGACTAACTTTGCCATCAAAGAACCTTAAGAGACAGAGGACTAGGGAAAGAATGAAGGAAGGATGTGCACTCTTTGAAAAGCAGGAAGGAAAAACAGGAGAAAAAGCAGACTTTATACCTTGGAGCCTGAGTTAAAGTTGGGTTTTCAGTGTTTTCCAAATAGAAGCCTCCAAGACATTTCTATTGTTCTTTAGCTGCCAATATAAACCCCTGCCTCAGGACAGCCAATGTCTAGGTGCAGCCACATGACTATTCTGTGGGAGTTGACTACGTTGGAATTTGGCCATTTTGAACTTGAGAGAATTCTTTAATGAACAGAAAAGCAGGTGCCCAGGAGACCTACCCTCTCTACTGTGCAATGCTTGAAGGTGATAAAGACCCTTCTTCTGTTACTCTAGGTAGACATATGATGGCCTGAGCCCAGGATATGTAGAGCTTGATCCTTGATATCATAAAAATAGCAGGGGAGAGAAATACAGCCATTATCCCCAAGAAGTGTAGTAATCTTGTTAAGTGGTTAATGGACAACAACAGAATTTGTGGAAATAGTGATAATGACATAGTCAAGAGGACTGGTGTTTAGTTCTTGCCCTGCCACTAATTATATAACTGTAGGCAGGAAATATCACCCCCTACATCCCCATTTCCCTCAATTATCAAACAAGAGGATTGGGCAATACGATTACTCCCTGGCTATAGAAGAGAATGATTCTTGGATGATCTGGTACCAGCCAACTTATCATGACCAACTGTCAAAGCAGCGAGGTTGAGTAAACAAACCCTCCTCTGGCCCGCATGGCTGTCTCTCATCATACCCAGCATTCATGGGAGTTTGAATATGGAAATCCAAATTCTTTACTTTAACATGAATAGAGGCACAGGGATAGGGACAGCTCTAAGCTTAATTTCACTCTCAAATAACTGGTAGACTAGTGCTGTAGGTGAATGTGTTGGTTTTAAAAAGGAGAAAAAGTCAAAAGAACATTTTATTCCTTATTAGGCATAAGAGGAAAATATCTCTGTTCCCTTCAGAATGCAAGGGCATTTAGATTCTTAAAGCTGCTTTAAAAGAAATATGTTCATTTTGGGGATATTTAAGCTTATGGGTTTCCATAAAACTGCCTCATCTTAGGACTCTAGCTAATACCTCTAATCTGCTGAATGAATTCATTTAGTAAATGTTTTGAGCACTTGCTACACAGCAGACATAGTTGAGCAATGGAAGTACAAAGCCATATGACTGATACTCCCTTTTATTTTAAAAATTCATCTTTACTTATTTAGTACACAACCGTATTCTGGACACCTATTATGTACCAGAAACAGAACTAGTTACTAGAGAAACAAGAATGAACCAGATAGTCTCAGTCTTCAGGTAGCTCCCAGATAGGTGGTGAAGAAGCTCAACAAAAATGGGCTATTCTGATATTGTACAGAAGTAGATATACATATGCAAGGAACTGAAAGTAAGGAGTGATTGACAGCTACATGGAAGGTCAGGAAAGACCCCTGAAGGTTCTGACTCTTCAACAAAGGTATAAGAGAACCAGAGAGTTGGGGAGTTGGTTAGAATAAGGTTGGTGAGGAGAATTCTAGGTAAGGAGACAGAGGTGCGTAAAGGAAATCTATTTCCTTGTCAAGAGTTTTAACAAAGACCAAACTTGTCAGAAACAGAAAGAAAGGAATACATTGTCTGCTCGAAATGTCTTTCTTTCCTTCTTCCTGTGGATGTAAGAATCATTCAAGCAGCCCCAAGTGAATGAAAAAATTCAATTTACAAACAAGAAATGTTCATGCGGTCAACTGCCTTCTACCACTAGCGAGGAGAGGGAGGAATACCACATCTCTTGGGTCTGGGTTTAAACTCAGCTCAGCCACCTTCTAGATCCAGCACCTTTCCAACAAGGTTGGGTAAGCTAATATAAGGTGAGACCATTAAGAGGAATCTCCTAAAAATTGTTGGGAGCATTAAATCAGAAAATAACTATAGAATCCTCTGCTAAGTGATCAATAAATACTACAATTACTAGGAAAAAAATTTTTTTGCCTTCTTATAATGAGTAACTTTTTGGTTACAATGACAAATGTTTGTAGTTATTAAGTATGTCAAGTAATAATTCCACAGGCTTATTATTTACACCAACATGTTGAATACGGAGCCAGACATAGTCACTTGAAATATACAAACATCTATTTATAAAACAAATTCTAGTCTAATTCCTGGGTCATTTCATTTTTGTTTTATTTAAAGTGTCACACAGATGAGGAACATTGATGTCAGTTTTCCTTTCCAAATAATATCAGTTGCAGGCAGACCTTCTTGTATACAAATCCCATTTTTATTATAAAGTCCTGGCAGAAGATATTCTATATGACTTTGTTTGATTTTAGGCTTAATAGAGTAATGCCTATACTGAAGTTCTGAACTCCTCGTCTACCACTTACTAGCTGTGTGACATGGAGTAAGTTAACTCACCAAGTTCACATACACGAAGTTCACGGTAAAAGTTAGATAATTCTCTTATCATTATAAAAATTTTAGACATTTACCAAAAGTGGGTTATAACCCAATTAGTAAAAGCTATAATGATTATTGGCTGTGACATTTTCTATATTAGATTGAAACATGACAAGTCACCCCAAATCTTTGTCGCTTAAAACAAAAATAATCATTATCTCATATGGTTTCTGTGGGTCAGAAATTTGGAAGCATCTCAGCTGAGTGATTCTGTCCCCGTCTGCTATGCAGCTGCAGTCAGTCAGCTGGGGCTGATCTGGGGTCATCTCGGACAGACGTGGGCTGGATCAGCTGGGGCTTCTGGGACAACTCTGTCTCTAGGTAGCCTCTCCATGAGGTCTCACAAGCATGGCAGCCGCAGGTGCCCAGAGTTCTTACACAAATGCTTCAGGGTTCCCAATCTCTTGTTGAGACAAGAGAAAGAAAGAGAGAGAGAGAGCCCTGTCACCTTTTCTGACCCAGCCACAGAAGTCATGGAACATCACTTTCACTATATCCACTGTGGTGGTAAGCTTCCCAAATTCAAGAGGTGAGAAGAGTGACTACTACTTCTAAAAAGAGCATGTGTGACAGGAAATCATAGATAGTAGATGGATGGATGGTAGATCTTTGAAATTACAAAACTGCCACCTTTTCCTCAATGACCCTCAAGACCGCTCTCCTGGCAACAACACAGCCTCATTCACTGACTTGGAAAAGACACAAAGCCTTTTCTGTGAGTAGTAGACTCTAGAGACTACTAAGTTAAATCTCAGTTCTATGACTGAGATCTGTAGCTGAGTGACCTTGGACAAGTTACTGAATCTCTTTGTGCCTCAGTTTCCTCACATGTGAAATGAGGGTGATAATGACACCTGAAGGAGCATCTGTGAGGAAGAAAGATGTCAACACACACGGATGCTCAGAGCAGTGCCTGGTAAGCTGTCAGCCCTCAAATAGATAAGGCAGCTATTAATATTATCATCAATTATCATCATCACCATCACTTCCTAGGTTGCCTTGAAATGAGTGTCGTCGAGAAGACAGGTGACAGAGGAGTCCTGGTTGGAGTTCCCCGGAAGTAGTGTCTGAGACGGGTTCAAGTATCATTGGTTTGTTCTGTGATTCCATGAAGCAGGAATGAGGCATCCAAAAGCAGGAGACAGGGCAGAGAGCAAAGCCGATAAAACGTGCGCTGTTGAGCTGTTATTCTGATGGCAACGGGGCAGCGGGGACACAGAGCAAGTCTCCAAAGTTTCCCTTTCATGGAGGTTAGAGCATTTTCTGCTACCTCCTACCTGTGGCTGAGGGTCGGGTGAGGGTTGAGTGAGGGTCATTAACTCATCCCTGTCCACACTGTGCTTAATGGCAGGCTGAGAAGCCCTTTCCCACTTCAGAAAAATCCCGGAAGCAGCAAAAGAAAGAGGATCTGAGGCGGAACCCTGCAGCATGCACCAGATTGCCCTCTAGAACTGACTGTGCCAGAATCGGGGCAGTGGGGGATGGGCACAGAGAGTCTGCCGCAAGACCTATCTCAGCGCAACCAGACAGCTGGGCACAGGAGCGGCCATCCACTGGGTGCCGAGGGGCTGTGAGCTGCTGGCGATGCCACCGTGCGCCACGCCGAGCGTAAATGGATGCTGGATTCAGCAAGGCAGATACTGGCCTTGCCTTCAGTAGGCCTAAGGGTGTGGGTGTGGCCAGGGGCAATATCTCCATCCGAATGTGTCCTAACACACTTAAGGGCCAAAAGGTAGATGCTGCGAGGGCAGGATCTTTGTTTTGTTCACTGATGAACACCACAAATGTGCCTAGAAGACTTCCTGACACACTGTATGCCCTCAATAAATATTTGTTGAAGGAAGGAAGGAGGGAAGGAAAGAAATAATCTTTCAAAGGCCCAATACATCTCTGGTACTCATACAGGGCCTCCCTGTTCCCCTCTCTATACGTAAAGGAGGAAAGGTCCACCTTTGAAGTTAGGAATAAGGATAAGAACCATTTAAAGACTGCCTGAAAGGTAACTATGATAATAATAATAATTCCAAGGCTCATATGGTAACATGCCCCTCCACGCAGTACAGTTGGGCTGGGGTGCCCTCTGTGGAGGTGGAGCTGCTCCATTCACTCCAGAAAGTCCAGTGCAATAGAAAAGGCACAGTGATCACTGAAAGGCTGGTGCCGCCTTCATTGTAGTGTTAGGTTCTTCCTCAAGCCACCAAGGAGAGCTCTGAAGACCAATTTGCAAGCTGCTGCTTGGGGTCAGATGTGGAACTTTTCTGCCTGGAGCAAAACTCAGAAATAATTTGGAGCCCAACTTAGTTCTAAGCCTATCCTGCCTGTCTGTCTATCTCCATGTCTGCCCTGCACACTGAGGCTTGAGGAGAAGCCTGCTAATGAGCCCAGCTCCACTTTGGGGTTGCACTCTCCCCACACTTTGGGGTTGCACCCTCCCCACTGTGCTGGCAGCCAGTGGTTCTCCAGGACTCCGAGGAACAGGGCTACAGCACCACTGAAAGGAGGCCAGAGTAAAGCCACCGGTTGCTGTGTGCAGAAGCAGAGAGAGCCCCGAGACTCCAAATGCGGAGAGGAAGGAAATGAACCCTGTAATCAGTGGCAAGGGCAGCCAGGCCTGACAGGTTATGTGCCGTCCATGCACAGCATAGTGTCAGCCAAACATTTCCAGCACTTGGGAGTGACGAAGTCCATAGGCAGACCCAGGTACAGAGACAAAAACATCTGCACACAGAGAAGGGAACATTCCATTCACTGGAAGCTGAAGTTTGTTTGTGTCAGCCCTACAGCAAGGCGGTTAGAGGGGGCTATAAACAAACCACTGGGACACGTAGAAGGTATTTTTAAAACTCTCACCCCCTTTCAAAAGAGAGCAGAAAACATTTTGCTAAGTGGGAGGTTGGGGTGGGGGTAGGGGGCAGACAGAAGAGTCAGAGAACAAGTGTGGCAATATCAGCCACAGGAAAACTCAACTTTTACAAATTGAATTAGAAACTCCCAGAAAAGGGCAAACTGAGTGTGTCACACTATATTAATCCTCCCTAATTGACGGCAAAAATCCCATACCTGACTTTTTTTTTCCAGAAAATAACCTTTTCAGGATTTTTTTTCATAGACAAAATCACTCGGGCATTTTCCAAAATGGCCGATTTGCTCAGCAATCTATATTTGATTTGGGCACATTTTTGAATGGACAAATGAAGATGGGGGCATTGGGTATTGGGAATTCATACCTTGAGAAAAGAAAACAACTCACTGAAACCCAAGTATATAAAGATCAGAAGGTGCAGCCTAACATACTCCCTTGAAGTCATCGGTGAGTAGGAACAAATTGCTTTCTCTCAACCCTTCTCTGCCTCAGTAGCTTCCAAACTCATGTGAGCAGTGAAATCTTTCTTTCAAATGCAAGTTGACACAAAGCGCCAAATACCAAACAGGTTCAAGCAGAGGGGTCCTGGGGAAGCAGGTAAGGGCTTGTGAATCTGGAAGGGTGCCCTCAACTCTCCCCCTGCTATCACCCCAAGGAGCCCCTCACGTACGTCCTGGGTATGCCATGGAACACAATCTGAGATTCTCTGTAAAACTACGCAAAAGTGGGCTCTGCATAGAGAAAAATACTAAGACGTTTGTTTTACACTCCTGTTCTCAAAACTGTTTTTATAAAAATAACAGTATATCTTTCCCAAGATAAAAATCATCAGTGGCTATTAGGAAATAAAAGAGTCTTTCAATTTTAAAACTATGCATGAATTTTATAGGAAATAAGTTTCAGCTACTTTCTCAAAAGCCAACATCACTGGTTTTTACCATAAACCGTGGCATAACCCACAGTAGCATGTAAATTTCAGAATTCATAACAACCTCTCAAGATAGATGTAGTAATCATTCTCCCTATTGCAGACACCATCTTGTGTTTCGCCTGTATCCATGAGGTAAGTGGGTTGTTGGGCAAATCTATAGTCATTGAAGCTTGAAAGAGGAAAGAGCCTTAAAGCTGCAACTATTAGCAGATATAATGGTGAGTGAGATTGGGGGATGGGTCAAAGGATAGGCTCTAGTTACAGTCACCAGAAAAGGTGGATCAAACCAAACGTATAGAGTAACTAACAGGGACCTCTTCTGACTGTGCCCCAAAAGGTGGCGACTGAGCCTTTCTCATCCTTCAATCCCCAGGCATCAGTGCAGAATGGTTGCGGTTCTTGCAAAATCAGCAGTCCTAATTTGCTTCATTCAGAACTCATTAGAATAATCCCACACAAAGTAGCTCAATTTATCTTTGCAAGCAGTGCTACTCTGTGGCGATTGTTTTGTTGCTATTTTTGAATCTTTTGTAAGTTACATGAATTCAGAATGTTTCATTCACGTATTGGTAGAGGGAAAAGATGCCTTTTGGAGAACAATGGAGTCTATTGATCAACTACTGTGTGTAAACTTAAGACAAAGGCTTAACGTAATGGGCAGGAAGAGAACAGGAGTTGAAGTGTGAGGAGGTGGCTCAAATTTCAGCTCTGTTACTCACTCAAGTGTCCCACCCTGGATCCCAGCATGACACCTGAACTGCTCCCAACCTCAGTGTCTTCACCTATAAAATTCAAGGCCGGAGGAATATCTATCTCACAAGTTTATGATGGTTTTATGAAGAATAAAGTTGAAATATATGTAAAGCTCTCTTGCAGAGAGTCCAGAAAATATCAAAAGCTCAGCAAGTTGTATCTAGCCTGACTAATAAAAAGAATAAACATTTTTTTCTCTGTAACTAGCAATGGGAAGAAATGATAACTAAGAGAAAAGAAGAGAGAAGACCAAGAAAGACCTGTTTTAACAGTGCAGCAGGATAAGATCTTTTAGAGGAGATCCCTCCTCCTTGTCCAAAATATGCCCCAATGTCCACCCCTGTGTGATTCCACGGCCATGGTGAATGAATGCCATGTGAGTGGCTACCTAGTGTGTTCTGCGCAGCCTTTCGGTGTTTGGAATTTCCCACATTATAAGTCTGCCTTTCTTAGGTAGAAACCAGAATTCACCATTTCCAGATTCCTTTGTTACTAAGACCCAGATATGTGACTTCAACTCCATCAATCACATATTCCCAACTTGGATTGGGAAGAGAAACTAGTTGCCATGTAGAATCCATGTTCTGATGAGGGTGACTAAGTGTAGTGGAGAGAATTCCTGTTTCACATGGAGCACTGGCTGAGGTCATGGAAATAGCACCTGTGCTCATAACACCTATAGAGCCGGTGGGCCAGATGGTAGCTGCCATTTGCTTACCTCAGGACCGCCATTGCATCACAGCCCAGAAATAGGCACTCAGTACATAATGCTCCTGAAAATAAATCACCAAAAGAAAAGCAAAAGTTTTATATGTTCAGAACATTGGATTTTAAAAGTTATGGTGTATTATAAAAAGTCTTTCATTATAGAAAATGCCTAATGCAAAACATTTAGGAAGGGAAAGAATAAACGTTGTCATGACAGACTTTGTGCTTTGCCTTTAGTCTGTGTTATTTCATCAAACTTGATGTCACTGTGAGGAATTTGATGAATCAAGTACCACCTACTTGTTGATTTCAGTCGTGACACATGAATTAGGTGCCATTGTCATAAACTTGAAGGCAGTGGCAACTGTCTACAGGCTATACTCTAACTCACTAGATAGAGATACAAATAGTGTGAGGGTGGGAAAGTTTCTAATCGTCTATAAGCACAACAGAAAAAAATGCATCACTTCTATCCATTAATTATTGTTGTTTAAAAACAACCAGTCATTCATTTATTCATGATTTTTATTCAACAAATATTTATTTATTCAGGAACAACCACATACCTGATGTTATGCTAGGTGCCAGAAATAATTAACAGTTACTAATATATCACTTGTCAATGGTATAATTAAATTCAACTCTCTGGGTGTTTTGACTTTCAATGCTTAATAGACATGCAACATGGTTGGCAACTAAAGTCTTTCAGCCTCTACAATTTCAATAAGATTGACTCCAACTCTCTTTGCATGTCCTGTAAAGCTCCAAATTCCCCACCAACACCAAAACAATTGTAAATATCTGAGGTGATATTTTTTCCATGCCTTCTGGCTATTATTTACAGCCTTTCATGAATTATACCCCTTGCATTATACATCTTGTGACTTTTAACTGAAACTCATTTTCCCAACTCTACTACCAAAGAATCCCATTTACAGAAACCTTTATGTGCAGAGTATATTTGAAGAGACAGAGATGTTAATATTATAGCAGTATAAACAAGTACTAAATGAGTATTTGCCATCTGAGCAGGGAAGTTTCTTATTCCCTTTTAATGGCCTCAGTCACCACATCATCTCTAATTTCCTTCATTTTGTCCCTATGTCCCCTAATTCTTGTGTATTCATATATAACAAAGTCATTAATGAAATGAACTTTGGAGACAGGACTCTCATGTGTGGATCCCAGCTCTACCTCCTATAATCCACATGACCTTGGACAAGTTACTTCACCTCTGGAGACCACAGTTTGCTCATCTATAAAATGGGGATCACTCTAGTTTACAGTGTTGCTGTCAAAGTTAAGTGAGTTACACTGGTCAGAGGGGATAAAATTAACAACTCAGGAAACAACAGATGCTGGAGAGGATGTGGAGAAATGGGAACCTTCTTGCACTGTTGGTGGGTGTTTTCCACCTGTTCAGGAAAACAGTGTGGAGGTTCCTCAGAAAATTAACAATAGAACTCCCCTATGACCCAGCAATAGCTCTGCCAGGAGTTTACCCAAGGGATATAAGAGTGCTGATGCATAGGGGCACATGTACCCCAATGTTTTCAACACAGCAGTGTTTTCAACAATAACCAAATTATGGAAAGAGCCTAAATGTCCATCAACTGATGAATGGATAAAGATGATGTGGTTTATATATACACAATGGAATACTACTTGGCAATGAGAAAGAATGAAGTATTTTCATTTGCAACAACATGGATGGAACTGGAGGATTTTATGCTAAATAAAGTAAGTCAGTCAGAGAAAGGCAGATGTCATATGTTTTCACTCATATGTGGAATCTGAGAAACTTAACAGAAGACCATGGGGGAAGGGAAGGGGGAAAATAGTTTCAAACAGAGATGGAGAGAGGCAAATCATAAGAGACTCTTAAATATGGAGAACAAACAGAGGATTGGTGGGGAGAGGAGGAGAGGAGAAAATGGGTGATGCATATTGAAGAGAGCACTTGCTGGGATGAGCACTGGGTGTCGTATGTAAGTGATGAATCATGGGAATCCACCCCCAAAACCAAGAACACACTGTATACTCTGTATGTAGCCAATTTGACAATAAATTATATTTTTAAAAAAGGTAAGTGAGTTAATACATAGCCCTCGCACATGATGATTGTGTACACATGTTAGGATTTTTACTATTGTTAATGCATACCTGTTCAATTACCTTAATTGTCCCATTGCCTGTACTAATCCATGTCTCATATTCTGGCCTGAGAATTGGTTGAAATGAATTTTTCTTCCTTAAGAGAAATTCTATTTCCATTTGCTAAAATAATATTTATTATTGGTCTACATGGAAAGGTTCACTTAACCGGACATAATGGGAGATAAGCAACTTGGTTTGGAAGACAGATGGCCTAGGTTGAAGCTTAGAACCATTCCTGACAATTTTTCTCCCATTTGGGCAATTGCTCACTTTCTATTCTTCAGTTTCCTCATCTGTAACATGGAATAATAATACTACCTACTGCATAGAAATGTTTAAGGATGAAATAAGTCAATACCATGAGAAAGTAAAACTTAGCTTGGACTTTAAAGTAAAAATCTGGCTATTATCAGACTTGGCAAATAGACACGATAAAGCCAGCAGCAAAGTTAACTGCAAACAACATTCCTCTCCAGGGCACACTACAGCTGTAAAGCCTCATAAAAACCTCTTCTTTGGGTGACAAATGCTTCTTAACCCACTGAAAAACTTTGTTCTCTAAACCATAGACTCTGAGAAAAACTGCTCTTTGAGATCATACCAATGTGAATGAAACACTCCACTCTGTTTCAGGGTTTGTGCCTTTTTTAAAAATACACTCATTTATTATCTTACAGTTTCTGTAGGTCATAGGTCCCGGGGTTCACATGGTTCCTCTGCTAAATGAAGGATTCACACAAGGACTAAATCTAAGTATCGCAGGCTGCATTACTTCCCAGAGGCTCTGGGGGAAAGTGTTCTGAGCTCATTCAGATTGTTGGCTGAACTCAGTGCCTTGTTGTCGGACTGAGGTTCCATTTCCTTTCTGGCTGTCAGCCAGGTTTGTCTCTGCTCCTGACGGCTTCCCACAAAAGCATCCCGCTCTTACCTAGAGAATCTAAGTCCCTTTGACACAGAAAAACAGCCCAGACTTATAAGCCATGTGCAGTCCTTCAAGTAAGGAGTTCAAGTAAGATCCTCCACATCTACCTTAACTTTATTGTCTTGAGGAAAAGGATCCTGAGTCCACTTTGTGTCCAGACCTGTTGCTGATGCCTTATACACAGCTCTGATTTGCTGTGAGCCCATCAAGATTCTGCTTCAGATGTTAAATTTCACCCTTCTTTCACCCTTCCACTAGTGTGTTCTCTCTCTCATTGCAATGAGTCAATTATCTGACTTAGTAGGACTAGAGTCTTGTCCCTGATGCTTTTAGGCTGGTTGGGCTAGAAAACCTCTGCCTAAAATGCAGCCTGGCACATGAAAACACTTGACTTAATCTCAGCTATTATGACAAATACAATAATAATTATTATAATAATGATTATTATTATCATAAACCCTGTGGATAAAAGCAAATAAAAGAGCAATAATGCTGTGCCAAGGACAGAAGCTGTGAATAAGCCAATTGGAAAAATAAATCACCATGCACTATGTCTGCAGAAATCCCTCTAACTGCCAAGATTTTCTGAAAGCAAATTTCCACTTCAGAAATCTAGCTTACTGTCATGTGACACCACCATTTAGTGTTCGCAGAAGCCATTCAGTCTTTTGAAATACTTCAACGTGTAGCATGGCCCCATGTTTACTCCTCTGGACTGTAAGTTGAAACACGAAAGCTACATCATGTAAGACTTTAAGACCTGATTTAAAATCAGCCCTATAACTGATACTACATGAAAAAAATAAGTTGATCTCAGAAATGTTTCTCACTTTTTCCGACCAAAAATGTAAAAGACGTTTGGAAGCTTAATAATTATCATGAGTAATCCTGACATAATATAAAAGGGCTCTGGGCTTTGGGAGATCTTTTAGAAACATACCCGACACCAATTTTGGGGTTCAAGGAGGACCCTGGTGAGGGTGGAGGATATCGAGCATTAGAAAGATGTCCCTGAGAGCATCTTCACCTTTCTGGCCTACCTAGGCAACATTTCTCATATGGGTAAATAACATTCAGAAAAATAGATTCAATAACCATTTTTCAAACAATTTGAAAGAGTTGAGTCAGCACCGAGCAATGACTGGCACATAATAGACTCTCAATAAATATGTGTTCAATAAATTAGTGGGCTCTGATATGTGTTTTAGACAAAATACCACCCTCTGGAAATGTAAACATGAGAGAAAATGCTGGCATGGGCATGATAAAGAACAGCCAGCAAGTAATATAAAAATAGTTCAGACATAAATGGATAAAACCATCCCTAGGGCCAAGGAAGAGCAAAATACTTTGTGAAATTCAGAACAGACAAAACAATTCAGCTCATTTGGGCAAAGCTGATCACTTATTGGTTCTCAGGTCAACTGACCTGCCTTCTATAACGCTATGGGTGTTGATTGGTGAGTGTTGGATGCATAAATTTCTACAGTGTGCGTTTTTCTTCCAGTCATAGCAGAGGCTCATGCCCTTTTTTTGTATGAACACTTCTGATTTTCAATATACAAGGTCTTAACTTAGTTAACAAATAAGTACGATTTATAAGAAACACATAAACACGAATTCATTAATACGGTATTTGTTCTTTTCTGTTGTTCTGTGCTAATTTATTTGGAGGGCAATATTTAAGATACAGAAAAAGACAAAGAATGATATAATGAACATCCAACTTAAGTAATAGAATCACCATCCAATTGAAATTCCATTTTTTTTTTTTGGCCATTTTATACTTTTATTTGGCAATCAGCCAAGAGTTCTTATCCACATTAATGGTCTGTAGATTTTTGAAAGTGGTGACAAGTACATACATAACCAACATATAGAGCTTGTCTGGTGAATCTTCATCCTTGCTACATTTTCTGGACAACTGCACACAGATATGGTATGGAATAGTCCTTATTCCTTTGGCCCAGACAGCTTTGTTGAGCCTGGTGTCAGTGTGCATGTCTCGAGTTCCCATCGCCTTCAAGGCAAATTTCCGGATCTCTTTAAGTGTCCAAGGGGCATGCTACTTGAAACCCACTTCATGAATGCACTTGTAAATGTTGATAGTGTCTTCTCTGGTCACTACCTTGTTGATAGCAGAGCAGCCCTTCTTCTCCCCACCTTTCTTTCCAGGACCCATTTTGTCAGACCCACGTTGGAAAGTGAAATCCCATCTCTGATTATAGACTCCTCATTCCCTACCAGAGTTATCAGCAATCCTGAATTTGGTGATTATTATTTCTACATCTTCTTTAAGCTTTTAAAACATTTATAATTATATCTTATAAAGCATATGCAATATTGTTTGTATAGTTTAGCCTAAGTAAAACTGGTATCATACTTTATTTTTCTGAAAATTCATTTTTATTCAATGATATATTTTTGAGATTCATCCCTGTTGATATATGTACTGTCTGTATAATATTCCACTGTAAGAGTATATACAATTTATTCCTTCTCTTAAGTTGTTTCAAAAACTGTTTTATTATTATCAACAATGGTTTTCTATAGTACATAGCTAACAAAAGAATATACTATAACTGTTACTGTGACTACTACTAATGATAATAAAAGCTAACTTCTGGGGGAGAGGGCAAGATGGCGGAGAAGTAAGGAGCTCCGTACTTGCACTCGCGCCCATACATCACATAGAAAGATCTGAAGCCATTGGAAACCTTACAAAACCTGAGAGATTGGGAGAAAAAGGACGCAGAATCCACTGAGAGAGCCTTCTAATGTGAGTGCGAACCGGGGAAGATAAAATCGGGC